>NW_016167405.1:0-21578 GCF_001687245.7 Rhagoletis zephyria
AAATTAATATACCCTTGTGCACAAGTGCGCTCGGGTATAAAAATTGCTTGCACAACCATATTGATAACCTCCTCTTTTCACAAAAATACAATACCTATATCTACCTTGGAAAAGTAGGCAAGCAACAGCCTTCTTGAAACACCAATTATCGCAGATACATACGAGGCGTAAATTCAACAGTTTCACCCCAGTGGATGAGCAAACGAGTTTGTGTGCAACGAATGGATGAATTGCTGGTTGAACAGCAATTGAATGATTAAAGGAAGGGGTTGTATGGGCGAGGGTTAATGTACAGCAGAGTGATTCTGTTTCCGTTTCTGTTCGTCCCTATGTATGTACATATGCACAAACGTTTCAAGCAACTGAACGTGTTAATGATGCTGCAAACAAATCGAATGCCGAATGACGAATGCTGAGTGCTGAGTACTGCATGCTAAATGTTGAATCGAATATTAAGAATACCGACTGCATAATGCGAAATGCAAATGCAGCAAGTATTAGGCTTGCCGTACTTGCTAAGCCATGAATTATGAATTACCCGCAGTGGCTATGCGCACCACCCAGGACGAAGCAGCTTCATAGAAAGTCTGCTACTAACAAATTACTTCTGCTTACGTTTAAGTATTTCTGCTTCTATTGAAAGCCTGAATCTGCTTCATTGCTCACAATGTCTGCATAATTTCTCGATGCGACGCACAACTGGCTAAATTTTATTCAATGCGTCGCACAATGCACCTTGGTGGGAACAACGCTCATCCTAAGGGATCTACCACATTGGCAATGGCAATGCAACAACTGCTGTGCTTGCACAAGAAAAACGTCTATTGTCTTGCAATATTGCTTTATTTAGGCTATTGTTGCAATGTGTTATTATCGCCGTTGCTCTTATGGAGGCGAACAATTTGTATCAATACACGAAATTAACAGTTAACTACTCTTGAGTGAAGCTTTGGAAAAGCTAATATTGCGAGTACATGCTCCCGACTTCCAAGCTCTATTCACGGGAATTCCATTATGCAAATAAGCATCTAGGTGCGTACGTAGTAAGACTCTTTACCCTAGAATACTAACCTTGGTAAATTTTAACCATACCTTTTACAAAATACCGTCAGCCGGAGGTAAAAACCCAAAAACTCTCGAAAATGGACAAAACTTATTTTCACTACGATTGGAACAATTTCTTTATTGTGCGCGAATTCAGCACACAACAAAAATATACCAGATCGCTGCATTTGGGGCAATCGTGTGATTCCACAAAAAGTTTAAGCGTGAATTTAACTTTTTAATTTTCTTAACAACTAATAAAAGCTTGTTACAAACAAAAAAGAAATTGTTTTTTATTTTTTATTAATTAACATGTAACTCGCACATCGTTAGCCTTTCAAGGAATGAAGGGTTTCTTGTTTCTGATTTAGTTCTGATTTAAAAATAATTTTCATATATCGATGGCTGAGTGGAAAATCGACCTATCTCGGCATACATATGTGTACTTAATTAGATCGATATGACTTTTCGAAAAGGTGGCAAGCCTAATCAAAGATAGCTTTCATAAACCTCTTTCAATTAACACTCGTATTTTAGTATTTCATAAAACCTGTGTACAAGTTATCTAAATTCGACTTTTCAAACAGGTTGAAATCCTTTTCATAATTATTTTCGAACAAAAATCGTCTTAATTTTTCTTGTAGTACATAGTTCAATTTACTAGTGAATTAAATTGAATTTGACTGTTCAAACACGTGGCAACCGTCCTTAGTAAAGGTAAGAAATAAAGTCCTTTCAAATTCATTTCGATTGATACCGATCTCTTATAAAATAATTTGAATTTCACATTTTAAACACATTGAAACCTTCTTGAAACTACTCAAAAATATTCTAAATATTCAAACTAAACACTCTTTCGTTTCACACAATCATATTTTAATATTTCAGATAACCTGCGCATTTGTTGACTAAGTTCGACTTTCCAAATACAAAGCGAACACTATTAAATTGAAGAAACAATGATATATGATATTTAGTTTGACAATTTACAATATTTTTGATTTGTGCGAGGGTTGTCATCAGCTTAAAGCTTTCAAGTAGATTTAAAAACAGGAGATATGAATATTTACTTTTAATTAAATTTACATATAAAAAATCATTTTTAAACTGTAATTGTTGTATCACACATGAGGGCAATTTATTAAGTTTACTTTTGAATAATACATACAAATATAAGCACTTTATACTTAACTACTTTTATTACATTATATTCTTCAGGATTTTTAATTTTATTTCTGAATTGATTATATGTAGGGCACACGGCGTTTACAGACAATCACCGATTGCCAATATCAATTCCACTCGGCTAAAAACGCCGATGAAGAGACCTCAGTGACAAACTGAAGAAGACACTTTTCACCGTAATTGTATTGGTATTTTGCTTTTATCTCATTTCTTGTCCGCTATGCAAAGGTAAAGAAGAATTTTCGCTTGATTTATGTGGTATGCGTCGTAAAGTGGAAACAGGTTATATTCTCTAGACTTGGCAAAGCTGTTATTTAGTGCGGAAACGCCGTGTGGGAGGCGAAATGTTATGGAATTTATGTTTATAAATACATATTTAGGCATCGTCACCTTAAGGTTCAGTTAGTATGGACTTAATTTACATAACGTAATATATTGGCCAACGCATTTTTGTTCAGGAACTTTTTGATGTGGCTTATAGGACGGCAAATTGACAATGTGCGGAAAAGAAAAATACAAGAACCAAATATTTTCGCTTCTGGCTAAGTTGACGTGTTGAGTAATAATTGACGATTTCTTACGTATGTTAAGTTAAATCTAGAGTAACTGAGCCTTTAATATAGAAAGGCGCTATCTAAAATTTGTATTTATTCGCACAGTAATTTTTAATTTAATAAAACACAAAGTTCTTTAGTTGCGAATTGTTTTCAAGCACTTTTTTATTAAAGGCTGTATGTAGTTTAATACTAAATAGGATAGTTATTTTGAAATTCTCTCAGATGGTTAGCCAATAACCTGCCGGATTTTCTACAAAGGTGCATTTGAAACGAAAATGAGTTAGAGTACCCCTGCTTTTCTTCTTCTTGATTGGCGCTCAAACCAAACACACCAGCCGGTCTCTATTTCTCTTTCCTTCCTTGAAGTCAAATGCATTTGACATTCAATCGCTCTTCTTCGCATTTTTCCTCAACATACTTATGCCACTCATTCGTCTGCTTAAGTAATCTGTAAATCACATTAGAATTGGCAATTGTCCCGTTGCGCTTGTTTTGTCTTCAGCGCTTATATCGCAATTTCGATATTAGCGTATAGCGTATCCTACACTCTGTGTCAAGATTCCTGCATGGCGACAATTCACCAGCAGTCACACGCTGAAGATTGTATAAAGGGTGGTTATTTTACTGATTTGCCAGACTGTTTTTTTTGGTTCTTTCTTCACTTTCAAGCATTTTACAATTCTTGCCTCCAGGCGACATATTCAAATCTGACAGATCGTAGCTAGTGAGTTCTGAATTTTGAGTTTACCTTCAATAAAAAATGTGTGACCCCTTTTTTACACTTTTCAGGGTTTTTCCATTTTCAATTAATAAGGTATACTTACAAATTTGTTTATTAAGTAAAAATCATTTAATTTCTTAACGGAACACCCTTTTTAAATTTTCCTCTCTTATAAATACTGCGACACGTTTTTCGTTTTTACTGAGTTGTAAGTAAAAATCACAAAACGTTTTCTTGCATATGGAAGCCGGATGACTGTATCTTCTTACTTCCGGTTTGTTGCGCACACTTTGGCCTGTCCTCCATCGGCTCCTTGCCGTTTTCTACCCCCCCGATATGCGTTTAAGCTTTGCGGTCACTTAGCTTCAATGCTGTTGCAGGCTCAGCCATCTTCATTTCAGTACATATTTCTCTTTTTCTTGCGTAACCAACGCTGCATATTTGTACGTCGAGTGAAAAACCAATACAAAAGAAAAAGTAGCGCAAGCAGCAGGAATTTAAAAATGAAATCCGCTAGATAATGGAAAAAACTTTGCCTTATTTCCGCGGTCTATGAATTTTTAATGAGGCGACGACGACTGCGGCAAGTTGACGACAACATCAGAAAAGGCTTTTGGTCGGTCGTGAAAATCTTAATACAGTGCGAGAAATGGCAAACGGTTTCTTAAGCAAAGACAAATTTTATATCTTATAAAAAGGCCTCAATATTCCTGGTTGTATTAAGAAATCTATCCCAATTGATTCTGTTCGAACTATCAATTGTTCCAGAAGACATTGTTAGGTAAACAAAGGTAGAATCGCCCATTCCGTTAAACCTGCAAGGTTAGACAACATTTCTCACGTCGAGCTTCAAGCAGCATCTGAATTGCTGAGTTTTTCACAGACAAACGTTTTTAGACTTTCCTTAACCTGTCCCACATCCCCAAATATGGAAAACACAAAATGAACTTCAGGACCCACATGTGGGGTATCACGTCAAATTTGGTTTATATTCAATAAATTTAGGTCCAGCGCCCACAATCTTTTTGGAACGTTCTCAACTCAATATGGCTGTTTGAAACGTTATCGATCATTGAGGAAAAGATCCGGAAAAAATTTGCCATCTACTCTTTTAAGACAATCGAGAGATTGCCCTACCATATCTGATCGTTTCTTTATTTCCTTAAACTCCTTTTTCTAAGTTTTGTTGTTGACACATAAACGGTGTATATTAGTTATGTGGATATTTTCGGGCTGCCAGTTAGCATTAAGGATAGATAAGCGGGCTCGAAATGAAAACGTGATTTTGTCTCTGAATTTATGATCGCCCAAAATTTTTCAGCTCAAGTTAAAAACAAGTAGTTGCTTCTGGATGGACTTATGAAAGATTTTCATGATTCTATGGCTTTCCTTTTGGTCTGAAAGATTTTCAGCTAATATTTCAACAGACAGTATAACTTATCTTCTCAATAAATTGGACTCTTCATTCCCAGCTATCGTAACTCAAAGATTAATCCTAGGCTCTTACTATCCTGATATTTCAAAAAATTCTTAAGGCAGTAAATTTCTATCACTCAATGAAGGAATCAATAAACAAATAATAAACCGAAAACAGTGAATTGTTACACAGTGTAGTCGCGTCATTGATATGCAGCTTCCGTAAAAAATGTCGCCGGTGCTTAAAAACAGATAGTGGTCTTCACCTAATTGAGCAAGTGGCCTGGCACTCTGGTAAACGGGCAGATGAACTCAAGCAACGAATTTTGACAACAGTAGTTGTTCGGGCTGATCTGCTCTTTTGCCAGACTGCCAGCTCACTTGCTCACCTTGGTGAATACCACTAGTGTGTTTGCGTTTCTACCTCTTGCGTAGTGGTCCCCCATTACGTAGAAAAGCACTCAAGTTGGGATGGCCACTTTAATTTCTGTTGTCGGATTAAAAGTACAAAAGTGCCTCCTCTTTCTGTGATTATTTTTTCCCCTTTGCGCGCGGCATTTAGTTCCCTTTGCTTTACTTCTCGCATGAATACATACATACATATATACATTCATGTATGTACTATTTGTAAATATTCACCTTTTGCTCCAACTTCCAGATTTCCTTTCAATTCGTTAAAGAATGGGTACCTGAAGTACTTATATGATGCACCAGGAGATCCAACGTGAGAAACTTTTTTATAAATGATAATTTTTTTTTTGTCATAAATTTAGTTTTTAATAACTGATTGATTTAAATAATCTATTCACATATTTTAGAAGCATAAATAAAATATTCATTAGTGAACTCCTATTTCTTTAGAAAATGACGTAAATCTGGTCGGGTTCGGCAGTCTATTTCGATGCTAACCGGAACTATTTACTTAACTCATAGGGAATATGTTTCAAATCGATGAACTATGAATAAATTAAATAGTGACCACCTAGCTGACCAGTTCTCGAAATACCTCTTAACTGGTTTAGATATGCAAGTTATGGATTAGTTTTGTAGAGTACATTTCAATGACACAGCCTTGTATTAGCTAGAGTGGGCTCCGATTAGATTCCCATTGAGTCTCAACCAGAGAGGATATCGTCGAAACAACCGATCACCCTTTTTCGATTTATTCGTGAGCCAATTAGGTTTCAAATAGATTAAAAGTTAATAATAAGATGAATGGATTTGTAATCTGAATGCAAGTTATGTTCGTTTGGGAACTGTGTCTTGACATACATATATTTGTATTTAAGCACCTGAGGTTTATTTACGAAACCCTTAAAACCCGGGTCGATTTTCAACGTTCTTCTCTCCAAGTTGAAGTGAGCGTTAGTTTTTTTCACTGGCAGTACACTCGATTTCTGAAATATTATGTGGGAAGTACCTTATTCTGCTACCAAAATCGTGATTCGCATTAAATACATTCAGAGCTGGAGCGTCATATGTATGTAGAAGAACAAAAAACCTTTACTACAGAATCGTCTTCCTGTTTTCGTATGTGACTGTCGATCTTACTGACCTATAGTATGTATGTCATGTCATACCTAATATGACCAACTATTTCATAGCTCAAAGAGGTACAGTTTACGTTGGGTTAAGTTAACGCCGCGAGCTGATTACGAAATTTTGACAGCTCAGTGTTTGCTTAGAAGTGCCAGCCAAAATGCTTCCATGTTAGCCTCCCGAAGATTGGACGGTCTAAAAGAAAGTGTGGAGATGATTCCACTCCATCCTGCTCTTGACAGCTCACCGCATGAATACCAATCGCACAATGGCCTGTCAGAATCCCCATCACTAGCCATTGAGAGGTTACATATTTTAACGTGCCCTATAAAACATGTGCTACAGCAAGGGACCAGTTCCCATTAGCCTAATAGCAGTTCGTGCTGCGACAATTCTGTCTGCAATATCCGCAGGCGCCGTGCTCAACATATGTAGTATGTTAAGCGCCAGTGTAGGTGTGGTTCTTAATGCTCCGCTAACTCCTGTTTGACAAGTGTAGCCTTCTCTAGTGAGATCCACCAAGCAAGGGCTCCTTGAAACAATATAGGCTTAAATCTGGTTTCCTAGAGCTAATTAATTAATTTGGGCGAGACCTCACCTTTTAGGGATAGATCCCCTACAGCGGTACAAGGGAGTCAATACCTTTCCTAGCTTTTCCTCAATGTTNAATTTGGGCGAGACCTCACCTTTTAGGGATAGATCCCCTACAGCGGTACAAGGGAGTCAATACCTTTCCTAGCTTTTCCTCAATGTTAGGCTTCCACGACTGCCGCCGCTGATCGGCCACCTAGTTGATACCGGTAACAATATCAACGAAAATAAGGTCAAGTGACACTATTTCGCATACTGGTGCGAAATAAATTCAATTGAAATTATTACCTTTTCAAAAGCGAAAGAAAGTTAGTCGAGGGGAGTGCTCCTATTGACTCTGCGCTGAGTGCAGACGTTCCCCCACTCCGCCGCGACAGTTCTGTCACGAAGTAAGCTGTAATATTGCTTTTCTTATTTATACTATAAATGTAGCAAAGCTATTTATGGCAAATTCTAGATATCAACCTAGTCTAGATATCAACCTCATTGTAGGCATCTTATATCAAAAAGATACAATTAGAATACTCTAGATGTCGCCCGGCCAGAAAAAGTTCACTAGTGCACTATTTACATACGCTCCAGCGGAAATGGGCGACACGCTGTCTCTTTAATTGAAATTAACTGCTTCTATATGTATGTATGTAATGTACATATATATGTTTATACTAAACGTGAGCAAACAACATTTGGCTTGCATTGTCTTCTGTTCTCTTTTCACTGCAAGTTTAATTCTTTTAATATCTATTGCAAAATTTTATAAAAACAAGACTAAAAAGTAGAAAATAAATAATTTGGTTTGATAACTTTTGATTTTGAAATTTTAGCAAAAGTCATTATAAGCTATTTATGAGATTGAAAATGAAAAGCGTGGAGCTCATGTAATAGACCTGAATTGATATGAAGGGTAATTGTATGTATGAATGTGGATATATCAATAACGACCGCTTAAAATCGATGTTATGCTATGTATTGCAACTGTTGTATAACTTTCTAATCAAAAGTTCAGTATCAAATCGGCACAGGTTATCGTCATCGCTATATATCTATGTACGGTATTTAGTTGAAGTCAAAGGAATTTAGAGGGAATGCATAGCGAATTTCTGGAGTACCCTTTTGTATATAATTCGAAACCTTTGAAAGAGTACTTTATCTAAGTATGTATATGCAACATATTAATAGCAATAAATTGAGTTGTTGCAGCAGCAAAAGTTGCAGTGTGCGCATTGCTGGCGGCGCAAACGGCGAAGAAGAAGTGCGTGCAAGCTTTGTAACGTGGAAAAGTTGGTGTTAGTTTTCATGTTTTCGCGTTTTCAAATTGCTTGCGGGCATAGCCGTTTCATATCGCACTTTTGTTGCCACTGATGCTGTAGCTTTTGTTGTTGTTGTTGCTGGTGCAGCTGATGATGTTGCTATAAGTACTACGGTGCTAAGTTGTGTTTGCATTTTGTTGGGGAAGATAAGGGCACTTTTAAAGTTGCACTAAATATATGTACAAGTAGTTGCTAATAGTAGTGTTGCAAGTAGTAGTTGTCGTTGTTATGCGGTATGAAGTTCGTAAATTGTTACGCGTGTTTATGATTCGCGGCAATTCTGTATGTGTGTATAGATGTTTTCGGTCATGTTTTTGGCCATGTTTGGCAATCTGGCGCTATCCACTTATGCTGGTACGAATAAATTATGTGCCAAGTTGTTAAGCTGCACCCTACAAGGCGCATGCGTGCTACAAATTTTTGTTTTGTTTTACGTTTTGGTTCTTTATTTATGTTTTTCAAAGTTATTCAAATGGAAATAATAATTTATTTCTGTTAAGATTGGATGCATATCTATATTTATGAATAACTTTATTTTCACTATTCCATGGGTGGTATTGCAAGCAGTTTGCTCACTTGCCCGAATGAAATTGGTAAACGATAGTAGAGTAATTTACTTGATTGCATTTGGATTCATATTGGTGCTGCACTTTGGGGAATATTGTATAAAGATGCGGAATTATTTAATACTAACCAAATAATCTTGCACCGACCTTTAATTAGTTATTCAACAAGATATAATATGCCCTAATGTTAAAATGATTTATTAATGGATAAAAACTTTTACAAATAATATTCATAGAAATTTTAAAGATTAATACTCGAGCTAATTACTTAAAAAATTATTTTTATCAGCCTTTTTTTTTCGGTAAATCATATAGTAATGGGGTATAGGAAGCCACCGCGTACCTTTTTAAATTATTTTTCATCTTAAAATCTTCGACAATTTTAATTAATTCCGCTCATTTTCCACTGTGTGCAGCCAAATTTCAATTCAAAGAGAAGTTCTCTGCCAGAAAACTATATATCATAGAACAAGAATAACTATCAAATGTTTAAGGTTCTCTACTAAAGTGACTACGAATTCGAAAAGGTTCTCTCATAAAATTAGAATAATCTTCTTTCCGATTTTTCTATCATAGTAAGAAAAAATAAATATCCAAAATGATTTTTCAAAGTTAAAATAAGTAAAAAATGAAATTCTTTCAGAGTGTAGAAATAAATAATACCCAAGATGCTTAAGCCTCATCTTAACGACAGATTAGTTTGCTGGAAGCGATGCTATGCCATAAAGCTTCCGGCTTCAGCAGATTTCCGCAGCTGAGTAGCAAATGCCGAGGCGATATCACATCACGTTCCGTATATCAGCTATAATGATTGACCTAGTTTTTCAGAATCGGAGTTAACCGGATTTTTGTTGTCAAATAAACCGCGATTCTTGAAAATACTTATTTTCGACCGAAAGACTTATTTAACCATTAACCCCAAAAAATGCAATGGGGGACCCAAAACAAATCGTTAGTATATAAAAATGGTAAAATAAAAAATTGCGTATTATAATTGGTAATCTCCTGAAGAGAAACAGAGTTTTCCGATGAAAAGTATTGATTTTCAAAACTTCTACACCATTTCTATGAAAAATTGTATCTTCCCCCATACAAAATATTTGGAAAACTTTGATCGCTTGAGCGAACTCTAAATATTTTTTGATTTCAAAATAAAAAACAGAGGTTTATTTTTATACTTTTCAAGAACATGAAATGTTTGTATATTTGTATATACCAGAAGAAGAAATAAAACTCATTAAAATGTATACTTAAACGATTAGAACGTCAAACTGAGCCGAATGGGCCATACAACTTCTTTATGTAGGCAGCTTAAACCATTAAATTGTGTGACCAGTTTACATATCGGTCATATACAGTATTGAAAATCCTATAATGGGTGCTTTTTAAGGTATATACCACTGATTGTTCAGATCTGAGTTTTTTTTTATAGGTAAAGTTTTCTGATGTTCATGCAATGTATGAAGTCTTCGGCCTAGTCGAAGACAGCACTCACCTTAGGTACTTGCTCTCGGTGTACAACAATCCTAGGGGGTAGTAGTTATAAAATTCCGACTTCACTTTTCTTTTGACCATTTGACCATTGACTATTGATATTTTTACGGTTTTTGTTAGAAAAATTCTCGGCACATCCTTTAAGGAAAGGATGTAAGCTATTGCAGCTTTAAAAATATACATTATCACTTTTTCGTATTATGGAATATCGCGTGTATAAAATCCTTCGTTTTTGGAACAAAATAAAGGATATAAAACTTTTCGCTGCATAAATCTTAATCGAACTAATATTAACACACATAAAGTTACATATGTTTGAACAAATGCTTATTGTTCACGTATGTAAGTATGTGCAAATTTTTTTAACGCCTTATTTCTCCCCCACCAAGTATAATGCACAGATTATGAAAATTTGTAATTTTCACATCATTTTGCGTGGATTGTGACTACAGCTGGTTGGCTAGGTGATGGGCACGTTGCTCAGTAGGATTGTTTAAGGATCAACCGGTAAACAATTTCAAAGCTACTTGAGTGAAAAAGAAGAAAAGGTTCACAAATGTACATACATAGAGCACTGAGGCATAAAGTCGAGTACTTTTGACAGTGTATCTGCTGCTGCTGCAGCTTCTTGATCGCAGCTTTCCCTTTGTCGACAATATACCATATGCATTCCTCTATGTATTATTGTTATTGTGAAACATTTTTCCCTCATACGTACAATTGTTTTGATGCCATTGTTGCTGATGTATGTATTTTTATTTATTGTTCCACAGCGTGTTTATGGTTTGTATGGTTCGCTGCGTACCGGTTTCACATGTGTTCACCCCGTGGTCTAAGAAAACTTTTCATAGGCGCGTATTTACTCAACTAGAAATGAAATCAGCGTGAATACAAAGAAAATGTCAGCTCATACGAGCACATGCACGCCCACACACACACACACATATTTAGCCTTACACGTTGAGACAGTATGGGCCTTGAATGTTGGTAAGAAAAGCAATTGGAAAGTGTTAAGTGAAGGGGGAAAAGTATCGCGGTAAGATGCGTGAAAAGGCAAGAAAAATGCAAAACGAAATGAGTGTGTATTTCTTTGTACAAAGAAAGGTTTCAGCCAGGAATTCAAAGGATAAGAAAAAAAGTGGTAAAAAAGGCTACTGTAAATATATGTTAGAACAACATATCAATCTAGGGTTTACAAAAGTACGTTGCTTATATTTGCGTTAAGAACATTTGCTTTGTGAACGCTAAAAGTATATTTCAAAATGTTTTTATTTCCATCGTTCTTATCCATTGCCGTCGTAAGAATAACGGCTTATGGGCAAATCTCCGTAACCGTGCGATTCAACGCTAAAAAACGTTTATTTTTAAATTGAACGCACAAAAAAATAAATTATACATCAAATTGTTTGAAATCCATTGAGGAAACATTAAATTATTGTGTATTTTAGGTAAAAAACGTTAAGTTTTGAAAACTCAATGTTAGCGATACTTATAGAGGGCGTGGTTTTTGTCCGATTTCACAAAAATTTTCAAGACAGTATTTAGGAAGATCAGGCGCAAATTTCGTACAGATTGGTGAAGTAGTTTTCGAGATTCAAATATTTGACATAAGTGGGCAGGCTATGCCCAGTTCTCAAAAAATTTTACGAAAAACTAATTTTCGCTTAAGATCCATTAAAAATGTCATCTTTGAGTATATATTTAAAAATTCGTTGACCGCACTGCCCAAAAATCTGAAAATCCTTTACATACAAACATATATATTCATGGCCGTATTTTAAACAAAAAATATTTTATGTATTTATCTTTATCGATAACAAAATCGATAATATCGTCCAACAAATTATCGATACCAAAATAGAAAACAAACCCGATAAATATCGACAACAAAAATGGTACACATCGATAACGAAAACGATAAAAAAATCGATAAATGTCGATAACTAAATCGATAAATAGTGATAGCAAAATCGATAAATATCGAGAACAAAATCGATAAGTATCGATAAACAAACCGATAAATGTCGATAACAAAATTGATAAATATCGATAACAAAATCTATACATATCGTTAACCAAATCGACAGATCGCGACAACAAAATCTATACATATCGATAAATATCGATAACAAACACGGTAAAAATATCCATAACAAAATCGATAAATATCGGTATCAAAATCGACAAATATCTATAAAAACATCGATAAATATTGATAACTAAAGCGATAAATATCGATAACAAAGTCCATAACAAAATCGCTAAAAATATAGATTACAAAATCGATAACAAATCGATTAAAAAAAGCGATAACAAAATCGGTAGAAATATCGATAACCAAACCGATAAAAATTTCTATTATTTTATCGCTAAGTCTCGAGATTCCCGAAAATTTCTAAAATCCCAAAATAGTTCCCAGATTGAGTCTCTGTGTCTCTCTCTATATCCTTTCCTCTTATCCTTTATCATTTTCTTCATCTACATACATATTCCCCTTCACCTTTGCCGTTATATAAGTAAAGTGTTTAAATTTACCTTGGTCTTCATTTTTGCTTTTATATTTACGCATCTTTGTTTCTGTTTTTATTTTTATTTTTATTTTTATTTTTATTTTTATTTTTATTTTTACGTTTGCCTTTATCCTTCTCTTTATCTATGTACGTACTCCATACAACCATTTCCATTGCATCATTTTCGTGTGCAATTTCTGTTGAATTTGCCAATTTACTCCCAACCAACCAAACGCCGCTAAAGAAGTATCATCTAAAAAAAATTAAAATTAAATCGGTCGAGTACAAACAAGATAAAAGCGGTCGTTAAGCAGTAGAAGCATAAATATGTACGTACATATATACTTACCAATTAAATGCTCAACGCATCGACTAAGAAGTTCACCACAAATCCCATCCAAAATCTTTAAATAAGAAATGTTATGCTTTCGAGTTTCTGCCTGCTCCACATGTAACACCCTAAGTAGTTGCGTGAGTGGTTTGTAAGAAATTCACATACAATTTTATTCAACAATTCAATCAACTAGCCGACCAAAAACTTCAACGAGAAAGATGTACATACATACATGAAACAAAATTACTTAAGTGGATATGTATTCAAGTATGTACACAAGTATATTTGTTGCACATATACTGTTGCGTCGATACCATCTACTGGTTCCACCGGAATTCCACGGCTGATATCTGCCTCAGCCTCGCCGACATCTTTCTTTCATTTACTAAACCTCTTTCTGTTCGCTCTCTGATATTTTCACCTCGGTAAACCTAGCCAAGAAGGTCGAGATAATAATAGTATGTAGGTTGAAGCAAAAGTAAAGTGCAGTCGAGTGTGTAAAATGTTATCGCACACAGAACATCAAATTTCATACATCATAAAACATATTGGGTTAAAATGTAACAATTTCACAGGCGGTCATACANCAACCTCTTTTTCTGTTTGCTGTCTGACATTTTCACCTCGGTACACCTAGCCAAGAAGGTCGAGATAATAATAGTATGTAGGTTGAAGCAAAAGTAAAGTGCAGTCGAGTGTGTAAAATGTTATCGCACACAGAACATCAAATTTCATACATCATAAAACATATTGGGTTAAAATGTAACAATTTCACAGGCGGTCATACAAAATACCCGCAAACGCGTACATTTATATTTTCTACAAACTATAAGCGCAAAGGTCGCCAACAGTGGAGTCAGTGGTTCGTTTTGGACCACTCACACACCCTCACATAACGTCAAGCTTAGGATGGTGGCGATACCGCCGCACTGTCACTTGGATGGCTTAAGTTTTGGCGAAAAGATCGACAAAGAGGTTTTTGGCAGGGAATCTCAATCAGATTAAAGTATTTTCCCGGAAGAGGTTGCTGACATTTACGAAGTAGTCGATTGTCTGCTCAATTGCGTGGCGTGAACAAGGCTCGTTCACTAGCTAGCAAGGAATGCCTGGCTTGACTTTCAATACGGGAAAGTGCTCTACTGAGACAGTTCAGCCACCGAGCTCCAGAAGCTTTGTTTCTATTCGAACATCGCCATAGTCGTACTTTCGGTACTTTTACCATTAAATAGGGTGGAAATTCTAAGCTCTTCGCACTCATTATTTTAAATATATTTGGCTTCCTTCTTCAGCTGCCTATATCGCACACTGTGTCCACTGCGGCAATAAATCAATTTGGACCTGCTCTCCGATTTTGATTATTTTTGCACAGATGGTTAAAAAGTATCTAAAGGTCATGTGTGGAAAATTTCATGCAAATATCTCCATTGGTTTTCTGTCCCGAGCACCTCAAAGTTGAAGTATGTGAACAAGTCTCAAATGTGATAGTTTTCTATGTCATATTCAAAAGCTTGATACTTATAAACTATACACCGAATGTACCTTATAAGTATTTTTTCACTTAAAATAGACATTAAGCATTATGTAAATTAAAAAAAAAAATTTGAAAAATTTAAAAAAAAAAATTTCCTTTGACAATATATTTTGAGCCAAAAAAATAAACATTTATGATTTTCCGTTAGACTTTTAGTTGTGTGCGAAGCAGTGCGACACATGGAGTCCTATACCAAATTAAAGCTGAGAGTCTCAGCTAACAGACTAAAAAAAAAAACCTGCCCCAATTTGCCTGCCGCCGAAAAAACAATGAAAGCCCAAAAAGTTACAGTAAAAAATATGCGTTATGCGTTATTTTACGCGTGCAAAAACAAGTGCGCATTCTTTCTTTCTTTGCTACTCGTTTATTTGCTACATATTATAAACAACATTAAATGTAAAATAATGTGTACGGTTATAATAATAATATAATAGTATATAATAATAGACGCTGAGAAATTCCAAATATATTGTATAGACACGGCAAAATTGTACATTGATTTGTATGGATGGTACTACATGCCCATCACAGTGCATAAAGTTTTGATACATGGTAGCAAAATTGTATCTGAGGCCATTCTACCTATAGGTAGGTTAAATATACAATTTGTTTCATACATTTTAAATTAACATATGGTTTATTTTTCAAAGGAATGTTATCAGAAGAAGCGCAGGAAGCGAGGAACAAAGATTATAGACGTTATAGGCTATATCACTCGCGCAAGACTGGGCGCTCTTCTACTAACGAAGACGTAATGCATCATTTGTTGATATCCTCCGACCCATACATCAATTCATTTAGAACGAAATTGAAGCTTAAAAAATTAGATTATCACGAAGATGTGAAAAAGTTGTTAATAAATGAAATAGAGTGAAACTGTAAACATTTTTGTATTGGAGTTGTATGGGGGGTGGGTGTTACAGTGGGCGGATTTTCTTCATATTTGCAAAACAACATTCTAGTTACAAATTTACAGAAGATATGGCATTTTTGAAATATCATTTGTATGGGAGGTGGGCGTAAAAATGGGCGGATTAAGTTCATATTTTCAGGAGCACATTCTACAATTATAATATTAATGTGTTATGAAAATTGAGTTGATATATTTAAAATCATGGAAGTTATGCCACATTTTCTATTTAAGTTGTATGGGAGGTGGGCGTAAAAGTGGGCGTATTTTTGTAAAAAAAAAATTAAAATTCTTAAAAAATTTAAAATAAATTTGTGCAAAATTTCATGAAGCTCCGCAACCTCCTTGATTTATAGCCATTGAATACACTACACGGCCACTGTGTGTATCGGTCCCACACATTGCGCCTGACTGCAGCGTGGCCCTGTAAGCGGCACCTTTTATTTCTGCAGCTTCGTGGCATTCCTCGTCGAATAAGTTGTTCTTTCGTACTCGCTGAAATCCAATGACTTCTGCAGTGGCGGTACTTAATTAGATTGGAATACTGGGAAAAACATTTCGCATCTCTGCGCTGAATGTGACATCAGTAGCGATAATTTTCACAATCAATAAGGTAGCAAGGGTAAAACCAGGATAGGGCGTTATGTGCTGAAGCAAACCAACTTGAAAAAAAAAAGTATTTTATTTTATGGATTGCTCTAGGAAATACATTTTAAACCAGATTGTGCGAAAGATGTGATCTATCTGGCGGCCTTAGCATATTTAAGAAAAAATTCAAAAGTAAAATTGCAAAGACTTCCCTCATCTTCGTCCTTCACAAGGCGTATGACACGCTTATCGTTATCAAGGCATCTCTCGTCCGCACTTTTTTGTCTATGATTTCCGGCACGAAAAAGGAATCACGTTTTTCACAAATTACTATGTGGACGAGTTGGTGAGTGTACGTATGTAATTGTATGTTTATGTACATACACACATTTGTTTTGCAACTTTGGTGTTGAGGGGCACGAACAGTAGAAATAAGGTGACAAAGGTATGCCATCAAGTTTGTATTTTCTTTTCAAAAGCATTTAAAAGTACACAAGACTTAATTTTATAAAATTTTCTGCATTCAAAGAAATAATGAAGCCAGCTGCCAATAGCTAGCAGCAAAATATTTAGAGCGGCCAAAAGTAGTAAAAATGGATTAGCGAATTTTAATAAAAATAAAAATAAAAATATCCAATTAACCCATTCTAAAAAGAATTTTGCATAAAAATGCACTTGAAGTAGATACAATGCAAAAATATAAATTTGTATGAACAAATTTTTATTTTGTCGCAAGTAAATTAAATTAATTGACGGCCGCTGTGGTGTAGTGGTTAGCAGTGTGCCCTACCACTCCGCAGGGCCTGGGTTCAAGTCCTAGCCAAAGCAACATTGCAAAAAAAAATATAGAAAAGCGGGTATTTTCTTAACAGCAGTCGCCTCTTGGCAGGCAATGGCAAATCTCCGAGTGTAATTCTGCCAATAAAAAGTGCTTCTGAACTGAACGTTACTCCGCTTTGTGTGACAATATCAAGGCGCACGCCACAAGTCGGAGGAGAAGCTCGGCCAAAGACTAACATATGTGTAAGTGCCAAGCTATTATTATTATTATTAATTTCATATATATGTACACCTTTGATGTTGCCTCTTTTTGCCTTTTTTAAGATATTTGGTGTTTTTGGCATTTTCTAAAAATCCCTTATTCCTGATAGTATGAAACTTTTAAATGTTCCATATTTAAATTGGGGGCATTTATGCATCTTGTGTTTCAATGTTACTAAATACAACTATAGAGATTCAAGTTTTGTGAGTTAAAAACTAGAAAAAAGAAAATAGTCAAAATTCAAAGTACAAATTTTTCATATAATAAAACTAGACCATAGTTTTTCTCCTTCGTTTGCCCATCTTGCGATTTCTAGTGCCTTTTTCTGCCTATTTCGTTATCTTATTTTGCCTTTTTTTATAGGTTTTTAGGTACTAAAAATCCGTTCCCTGCTCATAAGTATTATAACATACTAACATCTAACTGTGTTGGAAATTTAGTAGAATTCTAGAAACTGTTATAAAAAAAATATTTTAAATCAGAGTTATAAGTATGCAGTTCTATGGCCCATTATATTTTAGCATAATTAATCGCGCTGATTTTTCATAACTCTTTTTACGCACACTCTGGAAGGTATTCTCCAATTTAAATATTTTCGTTTAAGATGCAAGGTTACACTTTACTAATTTATACTTTATAACCAAAACTCTGATTAAAAAGTTTGAAATTTGAAGACAGTTTAAATTTAAATTGTTTACGGAATATGAGACATACTTAAATAAAAACTTAACGAAAAATATTTAAATTGGAAAACATTGGAAAATAAAAATAGCACTACGTAACTACACATTTCGGGTGCTCAGTGATATATTTACGTATATACAGCATCGGTCATATCAATAGCACCCCCATTTCATAGTGAGATTGTTTACCACTTTTGTTTATTTTATTTTTTTATCTGATAAAAAGGCCGAAAATTTTGATGAAAAATCGTTAAATTTTCCTTTGTTTTGATTCGATTTTGTTTTAAGAATGATCATTTTTTTTATATAAAATAATACAAAACAAATTTTAGNATCGTTAAATTTTCCTTTGTTTTGATTCGATTTTGTTTTAAGAATGATCACATTTTTTATATAAAATAATACAAAACAAATTTTAGCTTTGTTGTTGTTGTTGTAGCAGCATACAAATTCCCAAAGACTTTTTGGGGAGTGTTGCTGGAGTGACAGTCCTTGGCCAGATATAAATCTGGGTCGTTCCGGTTACGTAGACCCGACTGTCGTGGGGACGACAAATTTAAGCTCTCAATATATTGTGAATATTTAAATAAAATAATGTAAAAAAGAAAATATTTAAAAAAAAAACAAGCTTTTATTTAATATGTACAATCAAAATCAATCAATATCCCTGTGGGGAAAATCTTTACTTCTGGACTGGGGCGCTTCTAGTACATTTAGACCCAGTACTGGTTCGCGATAAATTACAGCTGCATGCAAACAACTGGCGAATTTTTTTAACATGGCGATGACATAGGAAGTGTCAATTGCCCCCCGCTGTATCCATTTTTCGATAGTTCCGAACCTCTTCTAAATTCTATAGTTCCGACCCAGTTCTAAAGTCGACAGACGAAAGAGAAAAGTATTATGATTTTTCAATATTTTTAGTTCTTCCGTGTGTGCGATTTTTCGTTTTTTTGATTTCAATTTGAAATCAAATTTGTTAGAATGATTGTAACAAATGTACGTTTACATAACTTTGGCTGTAGCTGAGTTTGCAGATGTGCTCGCTGTTATNAAGTATTATGATTTTTCAATATTTTTAGTTCTTCCGTGTGTGCGATTTTTCGTTTTTTTGANAAGTATTATGATTTTTCAATATTTTTAGTTCTTCCGTGTGTGCGATTTTTTGTAAAGAGTTTTCAATTTGAAATCAAATTTGTTAGAATGATTGTAACAAATGTACGTTTACATAACTTTGGCTGTAGCTGAGTTTGCAGATGTGCTCGCTGTTATTTGCTAGATTCCAGACGGTTCCAAGATGTTAAAATGTTAACACAAATTTGGTTTTGTATTACCAAGCTATGAAAAAGCACCCGAAGTGCAGATTAAAAGCGTATTTGAACGAAACGGCCGCCAAACACATATCTATGTAAAGTAAACAAGCCCCCCGCTGGATCCCTTTTTCTATAGTTTCGAACCAGTTCTAAATTCGTCCCTTTAGATATAGATTTCTATTGAAAAAAGTGAAAAAATTTTTAGTTTTTTTTAAGTACCACTTTTCGTCGATTTTGGACTGGTGGGGATCTGGTTACTTTCAGACTAGTTCGGTTTTGGCGATAAAGATCTAGTGCGGAACTGGAAAGAAAGAAGGATTCGAATCAAAAAAAACTGAAATTCAATTTAAAGTACATACATATACAGGTACAAGTACTAGCAAGCGCGATAGAAATATCTTAAAATGCATACATATGTATGCACGTGAGTGTGGGAATTTGTTGACTGCAACAGTTCAACGGCTTGTATGAGTGATTGGCAAGTAAGTGCGCGTATGCTTCAAATTACATAACGTTGCCTTAATATAGAAAGGCCCTATCTCACATCGTCGCTGAAATGCACAAAGCCGTAACTAACTAAAATCTTTTATTGCATAAAACGATGTGAGGCCACATAATTCGATCAAATGCATCATAATCAATTAAAACGTAAATTTTCGATTTTTAGTTAGTTACGACTTTTTGTAAATCAGCGACGATGTCAGATAGGGCCTTTCTATATTAAGGCAACGATAAGCACTTTCTGCTTTGCTATGTATGTATGTATGTATCGTCGCCGTCAATGTCAACGTCGTCTTCATCATCAACGTCCTTTCGTGTTCTGTTTGCTGCTCGCGCTGTCATAAAAACTAACTGAGGATTGTGTGGTGCCGTTTGCAATCGGTTTTACTTTGTACGGCAAAATGGATTTTGGCAGCGTTGCAAATAGCGACGCAAAAACCTGCAATTTCCGCAGCAAGCCATCGCTATGACATACCGACTGCAGTAACACAAATACACTGAGGCAAAAGAGCTTTTGTGTGCGCTAAATGATCGCATTTCGCGCTTGTTGCTTTTCCCTATGATAGCCACTTTTGTATGAGTTGTTGACATGCGTGGCGCAGCGCATGGAAAGCAAAATCACTACCCGAAGATATGGAACGGCGAGTAGACGTCTAAGGATATTAAAGAGATAAAAAAAGTACGTCAATGCCTGCCCGCTCTTTCTCCTTCAGATACCGCTTATCGAGAAGTCTACCTTCAGTGGAGTTGTGCTGTTATGTTTTGCCTCAGTAATATTGTTGCTGTTATTATATCCTTCCACGCTGACGTCGCGTCAAATAAACAACACTTAGTGGAGCTGTAATTAACGCCAATCGCACGAAAACGCGCCAAAAGTTTGCAAGTTCGCGTTTGCTCTCGCCTGCCATCGGCCAGGTAGACTATTATATTCACGCACCGCATACGGCAGGCTGAGCTTTCTTACTATTTTGCATATTCCATTCACCATTTACCATTTAAAATTTTGCAATTTAATTTCCATTCATACAACACTGGAAGTTTGTCGTTTATTGTAACTTTTCTGCCATTTTGTCTCGCAACCTCTCTTTATAAAAGCACTCTTTCTCGAAACTCTGCGCTCGGCTGCGCCCCCCCTCTATGCGTGTATTGACGGTCAAAATTAGTGATTCAGCTTTAAATGGTTGCAAACTTTTTAATACCTTCCCAACGTGGGCCACCCGCACAGCCCTGGGGCACATAGTTATGTACATTAGGGTGGTCAAAGCATGTAGAAATTTAATGCTCTCAGCCCCTAGGATTGTTCTAACTATATCGAAAGAAATAAACCCATGTTTTTTATTTTAAAATCAGAAAATATTTAGAGGTCGCTCACAGCGCTCAAAATTTTGCATGTATTTTTTATTGAAAAAACAAAAACAATTTTTCATAGAAGTTGTACAGAATTTTTCAAAATCAATATTTTTCTATAGCAAAACTCTGCTTTTCTCCAATTATTATACCAAATTGTTTATTTAACCAATTTTGAATGCAAACTATTTTGTATAGGTCCCCCAAATTAAAAAAAAATTAAAATATACGATTGGATATTATTATTGGAAGTCTCCTGTTCTCCGATTGAAAATATTGATTTTAATTGTATATGATGTAAGCTGGCAGCCTAATTGGAGATCAGAAATCGGTGAAAACGTGAATGTTAAAAGGTGACAGGTAATAAGATCAACGGAAATAAGGTCAATTGACTTT
>NW_016167406.1:0-3333 GCF_001687245.7 Rhagoletis zephyria
ATACATATGTACATACATACTGTACATGTGAATGCATATTTGTCTATTTAGTCACCCACACAAACCCAATTGTTGTCCACTCACTCACTCACTCACTCACTCACTCTGACGGCTGACTGTAGGCACTTCGAATTGCCTAGCCTTGTTTTGTTTTCCTCATTTGTCTCGTCCTTCCTTAAGGGCTGCCTCTATTGAACGGATGTGTCAGACGGATATGTTGAGTGCCGTTCAGAGCAAACCTTTTCCTTTTTTCGCACCCCTTTTGCGGCACATACTTGGTGGCGCTTATTGTGTGGAATTATTTTCCAAAATCGCCGCATACGTTCAGTGTTTAGTGAGTGCGTCAGCTGCTTGTACTAAATGACAAATGTGTGCCTTTACTTATATCCATAAATGTGTGTTCGCCTGTGCTCAAGAGGATCATATTGCCATTGCTGCGGCATTTTATTACATTTAATGTAGGACATAATTTGGTTGGGTTTTGGTATTTTTATCGACAAGAATAAAATGTTTTCATTTTACTTTCACATATTTCTTGTTTTATTGCATTTTTATTTTTAAATTTTAAGTATCCTTCTTTAAATGCGCTGTTTGCTTATACATTCACATATATGTACATACATGGTTACATATCCATGTCAAATCGACAAATGCTTGAAATCGACCATTTCTTATTTGGATGAATTTTGTTTATAAATTTTCTTTTATCATGTAACAAAGTTCTGTAAAAGGAAAAAAAAATTAATTATTTTTTCGAAAGTTATGGAAAATTATAAACTTCGCAATTTCCGGGATTTTGCAACTTTATTTTTTGTTATTTTAATCGAAAAAATAAAGAATTTTGCAATTAAAAAATCGTAAAAGTGAAAACTTATTAAAATGTTCGCGAACATTTTTTTTATACAATCACTAGGCCAACTGATCGTAAAATATCCTGAAATTTTTAAAATATAAATTTTTGAAATTTGAAAATAGTATTTTTTGTAAACGTTAAATAGACTTATGTTAAACAATTTTTATTTAAGTAAAATTAATTTAAAATTTAGATTTTGGCATTTTTTTTAAAGATCAGAAATTCGTATTTATAACAGCCTCTTGAAAATTTCAGCATCTTTTAAGGAATTTATGTTAGTTTTTGCTTTTACGATTTTTCAAATTTTAAAATTCCGGATTTTTTTATTTTTACTGCCGGTTTCACGAAATCAATTTAAGTGAAAATTATATTCTTTTCTGCCAGTTTCCATATTAAATTCAAATAAAAAAAGTAATTTTTCACTTACATACATTGCTTTTGTGAAACTGGCTATTAGAATTTTCTTAAACATATTTTTATCTTTTTTGTTTAGCCCCAATCCTCAACCTCAAAATGTGAACTTGCGAAAAAATTTGTTTTCCTTTGGGAGAACATCGTTATGTGATAAAAGAAAAGTTCTGACCAAAATTCATCCAAATCAAAATGGGTCGATTCCAGCCATTGGTCGATTTGACATGGACTGACCCATATGCATTTGTCATATGGCAGCTAAATACTCTTTAAATAACTTTCTTGCGCCCCAAGATTCTAATGCTAATGAGCTTCATTAAAATGTCATAAATTTTAGGCGGCGCAACTGCTGACTGAACAGTAAACTTAAATGTGTTCCTTTTTTAGAATCCATTTTGATTAAGAATGGCATTAAATTTAGCTTTCAAAAGAGTACTTGAACTAAAACTAAAACTACATCAGTCTGCCGGCTAGATTAGTTTAACTTTTTACTATATTTTAACCCTTTATGGCATTTTTTTTATTTACTTATGTTCTGTTCGCGTGCGCGTACTTTGTCCTGCCTAATGGCTATTTAACATTTCATAGCCCATTTTATTACTGTTGAGCAACAAAGACTGACTAAATAGCTGACTTTCATTGACCTTTCACCCATGTACGTTAGTTTATGTCTACGTTCCATTTTTTACGATGAGTCACTAATGTGATGGTTTCGAAAAGTAACTGAGGCACTCCCTTGAAAACTTTTTTTCATCAATATCAAACTCAAAGGGACCACAGTGTACGGCGAACTCGAATATGACTAATTGTGCTAAGCCACATAATAGCTCAGCACTTTCATGAGCTCTTTCAGCTTTCATATTCTCTATCGACATATTTATTTAAAACGGGGTTTCCGAACCATAGAAAACTGGCGTAGTTCCGAGTTTTGCTTAACGATCCAAAGGATCATTTCTATGAAAGACGTAACTACACACTAAGATAAAACTTCAAAGATAGGAAAAATCAAACATTAGGGACCACAGGGTGATGTTTTTTTTGTCCGCTTCTGTTTTAAGTTTTATATTTCGAAGCTTCCTCAACCACCAGAGAGAGAGTCTCCACCATCTCATACGCTGACGATTGTTCTATTTTGGCATTTGGTAATGGAGTTGGTGCTCTCCAAACTTTCTTGTTTCATCACTGCGAGTAGCCCAACTCTCGCCCCTACGAAATCCTCAGCAACCAAAAAACCCCAGGAGTGACCTTATACAACCTGCTCTCTTTTTTTCAGAGCACAAAGCCGCAATTGCCAATAAAGTCCAGAGCCACCATGGAATCCTGAAATCAAATCGCTCGCCAACAGCGCTCGGGGCAGAGACCAAGTAACNCTGCGAGTAGCCCAACTCTCGCCCCTACGAAATCCTCAGCAACCAAAAAACCCCAGGAGTGACCTTATACAACCTGCTCTCTTTTTTTCAGAGCACAAAGCCGCAATTGCCAATAAAGTCCAGAGCCACCATGGAATCCTGAAATCAAATCGCTCGCCAACAGCGCTCGGGGCAGAGACCAAGTAACGTAACAAACAAAGCAATTGGCCGGCCGTACAGTGCTTTGTCCCATAGGCAAAATTAAAATAAAGTGAAGTGCTTAGAATATTTAAGTAGTACACATTTAATATCTTTAATATATTTGGAAGCTTAATTTATCATCTCTTCTTTTTGCTAACAGCAGAGGGCGCTAAAGTCAGAAAATTTCTGAGATACAACTGTTGAACGGAAAAGCGACAAAAAAAAAAATTGTCAAGAATTCAGTTTTTACTGTATTCTTTTGAAACTTAATAGTTTTGTCCATGATAAAAACATAGCAAGGTAGAACCGTTCTCTCAATTTGTCGGCCATGATTTTTTTTTGATGTTTGCCAACATTTTAAAATCATATAAAAGTGAAAATAAAAAATTGAAATTGTTCGAAATTGTTGTTGCTTGAGATTGAAAATGAAAATGTGTGTGTGAGTTTGTGAGTAAATTTAAAAATTAAATTGTTTGGAAACGTCAAGAATTTTAAAAGTGACTCTCAGCGGTTCTACCT
>NW_016167406.1:3928-21577 GCF_001687245.7 Rhagoletis zephyria
TTACTCAAAATTGATACACCCCGGCTTACCATCTAGCGGTAGCTTTCGGAAAGGTGAAAAAACATATATTTAATACTTGCGCCGGGTATTTAATGTTCGGCTCCACCCGAACTTAGACTTTCTTACTTGTTTTATCATGGTTTTGTCTACTACTATACGTACAAAAAACGGAAATAATTTTTGGTATTTTTTTTTTTTGAAAATTTGTTTGTGGTATCGAAAACTTTTGAGATGTTTTTATTGAAATTCCCAAAATTGCCAAAGTTTGGTAGAGTGATTTATAAAAAAATTTAAAAGTAGCCAACTTTTAATTTCTATTTTGGTACGTTTTGAAGTGCTTTAATAATATAATCTGGGAAGAAAGTTTTAGATTTTTCCGCCGGAACTGTAAACATTATATGTATTTTTTAAGCCATATTTCTTTAATTTCAGAAAAGGTTACAAAGAACTAAGTTTATGGTATTGCCAGAATTGAAAAAATTAAGGTATTCTTTTTTTAATGCCTAAAAACTTAACCTAGTTTTGATGTAGTGTAAATTTTTTATTAACTAGCGACAAACAATAACAAAAAAATTTTAAGTAATTTAATTTTGGTGTAAACGCTAAATTTTTTAAAATTTTGACAACATGAAAAAGTTATTATTAGTTTTTAGTACATACTGATCACAAATGTAGCTAAAATCAGGTATTTGAGAAAAAGGATATATGGGAGTTAATCAGTCCTTCTACCGAACAAAAAGAAATTTGCCATAGAGCTTAAGTACATATTAGGCGGTTTTTTTTACACGCCTATACATCTACGCTTAACGTGTAAAAACGTGCAAGTATAGACAATTTCCATTTAAAAACAAACAATTTGGATTTTATCGACAACTATTCATAAGCGCACATAAAGTTTGCCGCTTAGAGCTCCATACAAATTTTAAGCGCAGATACGGATGCCTGTAAAGTAACACACGCCTAATTTCACAGACAGCTACCAATTTTCGCTTTATTATGTTTATTGTTGCTAAAATTAAACTTTTAAAAGTAAGGATGTATAGGAATTAGTCATGTCCTTGCACCGATATTGCCGAAACTTTAAGTTTTTCTTAATTACATATTCTGCGAAAAATTTTAACAAATTGTTTTTCGTGATAGGGACAAAGAAAAATATTTACATATGTATTCACACGATTGGAATACGATTTGCACCAAATATTGGGCAAATGCCAAATCGTGTGACACTGCTTTAAGAACTTACCGCTTTGCAAAATTGGTGCTCGTAGTATTTACTTTAGTTATTGTGACTTTAATGGCTTTGACTACTTTTCTTCTTATGGTCTTTTATACTCACTATAGGTGATATCAGACTTGGATCGCTTTCAACTTTGATATGTATTATGGCGTCAGTCAATTAGCACTTGGTAAATATTTAAAATTCCTGTTTTTCGGAAGGCTTGATCTGCAATAGATAGATAGAGATAGAGTTTTATAATCCTGAAATTATTGCGTTGCGCTTTTAAAATCTCGGGTTGCCTACCCTCCGGATGTGCCTTCCAGTGAGGGGTTTATTAATGACAGCCTCAAAGCTATTTATGCACATTTGTACTGCCCAATGTGGATTAGATACTTTTGTGCTAAAAGAAAATGATATCCGAAGTTTTTCAAAAATTAGATTCCTATATAAAAATCGACCTTAGCCTTAATGCTGACCTTGTATATCGCTGGCCAGTAGAATGAACTATATAAGCCATTTTGAGATTCTTTGGTAATGCCCGATAGTAATTTCGTCATGCATCCTGGTTTTGTAAATTAAAAATAGCTCATATTTCTTTTGATTTTCTTTTATTTATCCGCACTTCCTTTGAGTAAACATCTTTATTGACTTGCATTTACATATTTTGGTATGTATGTATGTATGTAGTTTTAACCTGGTCTTCCAAAAACTACTACACTTCTGGATCGACTAGGCACTATGGTGGCCGTATTTACTATCTGCCTATAGTTTGATTTAATAAAACCCCAAAACAACAACAACAACGACCAACAAAAAATAGTTACAAGCGTAAAACTTTCTGTTACTTGTCGGCAATTTTCTTTCCTTTCAGTGATTTTATTTATTCCCTTTTTCACATTTCCTTCTCGCAATGCAATGCATTTTCTTTACCATGCTCATTGTGTTGTGTTGACAGTTGCGGTCCAAGTTGTCGAAGTTACTCCCTCAAGTGCTCGCGTACTTTGTGTTGTAAGAACTTATTTAGCTACTCCACCAACTATGTATGTATGTACAGTGAGCGTCAAAAATAAGTTTTAGCGACTTTAAATATTTATATTTTGCATAACAAATTCGTTTGATTTTTAACCGACTTCATAAAAGGAGAACGTTATCAGTTCGTCGTATTATTATTTTTTTATGTACATATGTTACCGCATAATTTTGGACCACGTTAACCGATTTCTATAATTCTTTTTTTTTTGTTTTTAAGGAAAAATGTTACCTCACAGGTGGTCCCCTACTAATTTGGTTTAATTATAATCAACGATAATCTTACATTTTTACATGAGAATTGAAGTCGATTTTGTTTTTGCTTAAGAATTACTTATTTTATATAAATATAATTCATTCAACACCAAAAACCAAAAGAGAATTTTTTTTTTAATTTCATGCAGAACTCGGGGAAAATGCAAGAAATTTAAAATTTTTCAATTTTCAGTTTTTGCAGTTTTGATTTTTTAGAAATTTTTTCGATGAGGGTGTTACATACCTTCTTTCATATAAAAAAAAGAGTGTGTTAATGCGTTATTTGGAAGAAAATACGCAAAACCCTCGGCAAAACAATATCAAAAATCAGCAGCAATTTTAAGTGAAACTTGCACTTTGATATGCTAAAATTTAATGAGTTTCAAAACTGCATACTCAAAAATGTTCTAACAAATCCAATTGAAAACTTGAAAATTTCGATGAAATTTTTTTTTGCATTTTCCCCAGTTCTGTATTACTATTGAATCAACTATATTTTTATAAAAAAAAAAAATCGGGTATGGAAAATAAAAATAAATAAAACCTTCAGGGTATACTTATTTTTGGCGCTCACTGTATATACTCCCCTCTCCCTTTCTTTGCTCTATTTCTTACGTGCCCTCAATTTCGTCTTTGTTTTATTTGTTTTGCCAACGACGCTACTGTCTTTTGTAGTTTTTGCAACTTTTCCTTTTGTTTTTTTGTTTGTTTGAGATTGTGGCTTACACCACCCAACCACATCCATTTCGGTTTTCTTGCCAACCAATTGTTACACTCATTTATATTTGCTTAAATAGTTGACAGTGATGAATTAAACTCGACTTGACTTCAAAATCAATTAGAAGCGCACAAAAGTACACAGAGGCGAAACTACTTCCATTTGCTTTCCCCATTGTTTGTTCTCTCACAAATCTCTTCGTATCGTATGTTTCTCTTGCTTGTGGTTATACGGCGCAGTGGAGTGAGCCAATGAGTATTGGGTAGCGTTGCGGTAAGTGCTAACAAAATAAACACGTTGAAGTTTTGCAAAAGTTGCGAATGAATGTAAACTGGCGGGCATTCATTACTCGGGGAGAATCTTATCGCAATAACGCTGATGATTCGATGATAATGATGTGGCTGGTGGAACGGAATATCAGCTGAAATAGGTAAAGTTTTTGGAGTTCGAAATTACCACCAAAATGACAGAATGAAGATTGTGTTAATTTGCTATAATTTATCGAGTTTTCTCTAACAAAAACAATGAACAGGAAAAATGTCTTGTCAGTGTTTATCGAATATTTAAGTTCGAGGGTTCAATCTGTTTTTAGTAACATGTTCATTGTAGCAAGTTTCTGAATATTGCTTATACATATTTGTTGACACTACATCATGAAATTTCATCCAGCTTATAGCCAGCAAGAGCTTGATGTTATGTATTATCTTCTTCTTCCACTTTCACTTCCTCTCTACTGAGATTTAGATTCAGTTCTGTGAGCACTTAATTTTCGTCATACTTTACTAGTCATTCGCTAGGTGATTTCTGTACACTAATATACCTCTGCAGTTGATACAAAGTTCTCCCTAAGAATTAAATCCGAACGCGCGTTGTTGTGGAAGCCTGAAAATGTGCGTTCCTAATATCTCAGCCACTTCATTTAGGATCGAACGAAGTTGTTTCAAGGTGCATTTCGCGTAGTTTTCATTGATCCAAATTGTATCCCACTGTGCTATACCTTTTGGATACTGTATGCAGTAATCAGGCAGCAAATAACAGAATAATATACCCGCGTACATACTATGACTTCGAAATAAACGACGCATCCAATCTTTATTTTCAGTTTAAATCCATTCGTGTTGAAGTACGTGTATGCATCTGACTTTGCAAGATTTCCAGTTTCAGTATTCGTAGTGTGAATTGGAAACCAGAAAATTTGATTCTCCGAGCTGTTCGACATCAAACGATATTTTCGCCAAGGAGTCTCACTTTCGCCAAAACTGTCAGAGTAGTGCTTTAACCTGAATTAAACTTTATCCCGTCTGAGCACAAGATTTGCGCTCCATTTTTTTGTCATTCTGAACCTCAGCTAGGCTTTCACCATCCTGAAAAAAGAAGAAAACTAGATTGGTCTAGTGGTGAACGTGGGGAAGATATGGAAATCAGAGTCTTCTTCGACGTGCGAATGTTAATGGAGAGGTCAGCCTGCAGCTGCAAATTCAAACCAATTTCGAAAGTTAAGATACCAAAAATGTTAGAGGTTACTTTCGACAGCTTCCTTTATTTCCCAACACCCACAACCGCTACTGCCAGTAAAGTACAGATCCACAACAATGGCCTGAAATTAGCGGCAGCATCTGGGATAAGGGTAAAGTAATGGTTTTGGCACCGTTCAAGGCATTGGTCAGCCGATTTATTCTAAAGTATGCTGCGCCAATTTGGTCATGGGGAACTAAAAGAACGCTGTAAGCAAAGCTACTGACATGCCACAATACAGCGCTTCGAACTGCCAGAATATCTCTTACATAAATGTTAAAACTTGGATGCTTTTTTAAGATGTCTGGTCGGTTGCTAACGACGTGGGGGGCTCAACAGGACACTTGTTGGAAAAGTAGAATCACCGTCAACAGGCATCTCTGTGCACTGAAGGAAGTGATCCAGGCCTATATACAACAACCATTGGACCTGTCACTGTTAAGACAGACAATTACTGCCTTCATTAGCCCTCGCCAAGTGAATGCCGTCTGCGCAACTAGAACGGCTGGAAATATATAAAATCGGCAAATAAACACGCCCACATCCCATAGTTATAACGGTAATTTAGAGAAATATGAAATCTTCGAAAGATCAGTAACTTCCTCTTCTTCTTCTTTGACGCTCTAATCGTGTTCAAAAAAGCGCTCCAGTCATTTCTATTCTGTGTCTACTATATTCAAATTATTAAAAAAATAAATAAATTATTACAAACTGGGTATCAATCAAGCTTTGTTTCTTAGCGGAATTATAGGAGGGTACCACCATATGGGTCCCAAAGGAAAGTGGTTTCAGAAAGTAGTAGTTTGAAAATATTTTGAAAGGGGTTGCCACCTGCTTCAAATGGCGAATTTAGTTTACTTATACGCAAGTTATACGAAATATCAAAATATGGATGTCAAACGAAGGAGTGTTAAGAAATCTTTGGTATATTTGGAATATTTCAGAGGTGTTGGAAGGGGGTTGCCAATTGTTAAAAAAGTTAAATTCAAATTATTCGAAAAATGAATTATTCAATGGGTATCAATCGAAGGGGATTTTTTCTGAACTGTATTTAGCGGGGTTGCCAGATGTTTGAAAATTAAAATTTATTTTAATTCATTAGTTATTTAAAATATGCATCGCAGTGTCCAGCGAAGGAGAGTTATTAATGATTAAGATTAAAACTACTTTTGAAGAGGGCTGCCACCTGTTTGAAAGTAAGAACTCAATTAAACAATTCAAAAAGTACATGAAATATAAAAATACTGTAGTCAAACAAAAGAAGGTTAAGAAATCTCTGGTTTGAGCATTTGCAATGCTTGAAGAGAGTTGCCACGTGTTTAAAAAGTTATATTCAAATTATTCAAAAAGTTGGATGACTTATTAAAAGATGGGTATAAATCGAAATGGGTTTGAAAGGGATTTATTCCTGGCCTTTATTTAGGAGGGTTGCCATTTGTTCGAACAATCAAATTCGAATTAGTTCATCACTTTATTGAAATACATGTGTATCACAATGCCAGACGAAAGAGATTTAAGAAGATTTAAGTTTGAGAATACTTTCGAAAAGGAATTTCAAAAATGAGTAGTCAAATTATAGACCTTAGTCTGTAGATGTATGTATGATAAAGTCCCAANAACAATCAAATTCGAATTAGTTCATCACTTTATTGAAATACATGTGTATCACAATGCCAGACGAAAGAGATTTAAGAAGATTTAAGTTTGAGAATACTTTCGAAAAGGAATTTCAAAAATGAGTAGTCAAATTATAGACCTTAGTCTGTAGATGTATGTATGATAAAGTCCCAATCAGCAGAGAAACGTACTTTTTGCCGAAAGTGCAGTTTTCGTACATTTTTCGTATCCGGATACGTTCAGAAAACGGTTGCCAGATTTGTTTATTTTTCGTATCCGAAAAATTTCATCATCTTATTTCAAAACAATAATTTTAAAATATTTGTTCAAACTGAGCATTTGTATACGTATTCGCCAGTAGCTGTGTGTGCAGAGAAGTGTGCTACTATTTGTTAGCTTTCAGGAGGTCCCAGGTTCGAATTCCGTCAGAAGCAACATATTAAAATTGTTTATTCAAATTGAAATAATTGCTGAATCTTAAAATTGTTTTTTGTTTGGTTTCCTGTAACTATGAACAAGTTTCTGTGAAGTTCATAATGAAATCCTTTTCAACGAAAAATTGAATCAGACAAATTTCAGGAAAACAGCCGAAAGCGCATACGTTTTACAACCATTTTCAATAGTTTTCTGCACATACGTTTCGGATGAACACTTTAGTGGGAGAATTGATCTGAAAAACGTCCGAAAACTGAATCGGAAAACGGATGAAACATCAGGTTTTTATACGAAATTGTTTCCATTTTCGGATACGTTTCCGGATATTTTGCTGGCTGGGGTTTTATTTTTTTAATTGAGAACTTTTTTCATTGGTATAGGGTGATTTTAAATTCGATGAAACGGCTGCACAGTTTTGATGAAATCTGGCACTCTGATCTCTTATAACTCTGACTACCATTTGGAATGTTTTTTTTTTTAATATTTTTTTTTAATATAATATTTTTCATATTTTTTTTTATTTCCATATTTTGTATATTCCACATCGTACACTCTGATATTTAAAAAAATTATATCTTCTTTGGACACTGTATATACCAGAAGCAGCAACAAAATACACGCTAATGTTGTTTTTGCTCTAATGCTACTACTTGTTTGATATGCCATCATACGAGCATTTTTTTTCTTGGGAGCTGCAAACTGATTTGGAAAAATTTTGATAAAAGAAAATTTCTATTTAATTTCTTGTGCTTCCTTCTAATGAATTTTTCATATTTTATAAGAGCTGTATTCTAAGCTTAAGCTAAACCGGAATAATTAATAAAATATTACGAAACATGTGTTGCTTAAGTAAAAAAAAAAGCCTCTTGACAACTTAATGCTCTAATTACGAATTCATACATATGCCACACCCGAACAGAGGGAGAGACCGTAAGAGAGATAGGGCAGTTTTCACCAAGATGAAAAACCATAAAATACATTTTTTTTTTGAATGTATTACCTAATAATTTAGAATTTACCATTGTTTTTTTTTGTTTTTTGGTCATTCACGAGAAACCACTCTAGTATTTCAATAATTTACAATGTTGAAAGAAAAGCAAGTACACATAAAGGCCTAAGGACATGCTTTTACACATAATTATTATTTAATTTCAGCACGAATTTGCCAAATTTGGCAATAAAGGTAAAGAAACACAAGAAAATTAAAACGGCAAAAACAATGCAATCATTAACAAGCGACTTGTGCTTTTGGTTATAAATAAGTTATAAAGAAAACAAAAACAAAGACATAAACCTCATCTGGCCGATGTAGCAAAGAATGCAGAAGGAAGAGTGTTTGCGACAGAAAACTTTCACCAAACAAAGTAATAAAAAAATTGTACTCAGCATCCGCAGGAAGCCTGGCGGGCAGCTCGTGGCTCAGCAGTAAATAAATCAATGATGATGGCTGATGTTGGCGCCCCACTGACCTGCCTAACGGCGGCAGGAAATTCTAAGGATGTTGAAGAAAAGAAAAATAATATACGGTACATGCCACGCGAGGGTGAAGCAAATAAATTTATTTAAAAAAATCAGTTTTGGTTAAACTTTATAAAGCGCACTTGAATTATTTCGCTTCGCTTCACTTGGTCGCCTCTCGTCATACATGTGCTTTTAGAATTTTTTTATTTTTTTAATATTCGATTATTTTATTGTTTGAAATGGATAAAGATGCATATGATGGAGAGTGTAAGCGCAAAATACCGTCTGAAAGTTGCAATCCTTCTGTAAGTAAGTACTAGTGCTTTGAGTGGCTTTAAATCGGCGCTTATGATTTATGTAATGCGGTGACCATACTCTAATTCAGAGGCCACATTTTTTTATACCCGAGCGCACTTGTGCACAAGGGTATTATAACTTTGTTCACATAACGGTTGTTTGTAACAGGCAAAACGAATCGAGATAGATATAGACAAATGTATACATAAATGATCAGAATGAAAACAGAAATCGATTAAGCGGTGACTGTCTGTCCGTCCGTCCGTCCGTCTGTGCACACGATAACTCGAGTAAAAATTGAGATATCTTAACGAAACTTGGTACGTGAACTTCTTTTGGGCGTAGGACGGATGGTATTGAAAATGGGCGAAATCGGACAATAACCACGCCTACCTCCCATATAACGGTAATTTTCAGAAATACAAAAACTGCGATATTTTAGTAACTACTGAAGATAATTCACTCAAAATTGATATTTATAATAAATCTTAAACGAAAAATTAGAATATTAACATTTTTTTGAAAATGGGCGTAGCCACGCCCACTTATGGTTACATGTGTATATCTTGGTAACCGCTGCATCAATTTATTCCAAACTTGTCACAGTTGTTGGCCCTGGTACAGCATACCAAATGGCCGAAAATTTTTAAAATCGGACAATAACCACGCCCACATCCCATATAACGGTAATTTCGAGAAATACGAAATCCTCGATAAATCAGTAAATATTAAAGCTAATTTATTCAAAATGATGGTTGCAACAATTCTTTGCCAGGAAATACGTTTATGATAAATTTTTGAAAATGGGCGTGGCACCGCCCACTTATGATCACGTATATGTATCTCGCTAACCGTTCTAGCAATTTGTACCAAACTCGGTATGGTTATTGTGCTTGCCACATAAAAGTAAACCATTGAAAATTGGTTTAATCGGACTAAAATTACTGCCGCTTTTCATATAACAGTAAATTTCAGAAATGCTTGAAATTTCAATATTTTGAAATTTAGGGACGCTAGTTTACTTAAAATTTATACACGCCGGCTTATCATGTAGCGGTAGCTTTCGGAAAGGTGGAAAACATATATTTAATACTTGCGCCGGGTATTTAATGTTCGGCTCCGCCCGAACTTAGACTTTCTTACTTGTTCCTCTTTCAAAAGGTCAGTTAATTTTTTATTTCTATAACTGTCTTTAAAAATGTTTTCTTTTAAACGTAACACTAATTCTTATTGACTGTCTTCTGTGAAGTTGGAATGCTCATCGAAATTAGTCCCAAAGAACAGAGAAAACTAAGATTTTGTGCACAAGAATTACCATTTCTGAAATATAGAGATTCAAAATTTTAGTAATATTAAGTTCAGACAGAAATTTAGTTGTGGAATTTAACATTTTGGTGTTCACACAGAGTCGATTTATTTAGTTTGAAAGTACATTCGGTTTGGGTAAATTTGCAACGTAGTCAAATAACTTTTCAGGAAATCAGTTATTTTTATGCACATTTCAATGCATTTTCTGCTCCAATAGCCTCCCTCCTTTCGGAAGGGGCACACAAATGATACAGAAAGATGGTCAAAGTAACGTAACTATAGTGGATTACACCAGATATATAGAGAATGTTTTTTGTTTTTTTTAACGTGAGATCGAAGAACTCGGAGAAAAGTGATTCGCCTTTTCGAAAAACAAAGTTCTGCCTCAAACTGCTCCAAGAGATTCTTTTTATAGCCAAATTGGTTTACTGTGAGTTCAAAAGTTGACATGGTATCGAAGGAAAAGGTTATACTCTTATTTCTTTTTAATATATTTATTTACATAAATTTATATAAATGTTTACATTTAGGTGGATTTATCTACTTTTATGTAAGGCTTTCCCGAAAATTAGGTACAATTTGAAAATTTAATTTCCATCCCCTGTGGAATATCAGCTGTAAAAGAGGACCAGAAACAAATAGCTGATTGCTATTTGTTCAATAAACATACCTTAAAGTCAAAATTGAACACATCCAGTAGGGCTGCATGAAATACTCCATTAAATTAGCACTCAACTGAGCACTAATCGAGCAATTAAGAATTGAAATTTGGTATAGTAAATTGAGCTAAATATGCGTCTTAATCGAGAAAGCTTGGCTAATTGCTCGATTAGCGAATTAACACTCAACTGAGCACTAATCGAGAAATTAAGAATTGAAATTTGGTATAGTAAATTGAGCTAAATGAGCGTCTTAATCGAGAAAGCTTGGCTAATTGCTCGATTAGCGGCCTGTTTGAACATACTTTAAAAGCAGTTTTCTCCAGCATATGCAAATCATAAATTTGTATGGAAACTTTTTGTAGAATGACTAATTTTTTAAATTTTAAAATCAAAAGTATCAAGACGAGTTTTGTTAAATTTATAGGAACGTGATATATTAAAATTTTTTTTGTTATTGAGGACTGTAACTATGTAATTTAATAATGTAGTAATTGTTTGTAAATTTTCCTGGGGGTTTAATGGGAACGATTTCTGTACGATGTTTGACTTTGGGTTAGGGCCTTTTTATACTAATGTAATAGTGTGCAACCATATGGATGTACATATTTTACATATGAGAACTTGAAGACCAGAGGAGCCTATCTCCAAAAAAGTTTTTTTTAATAATATGAGAAAGACGGATGTATAAAAAATAGTCGGTCTTTTACTGAAAAGTTCGTTGCACCTACGTAATGCTACATATTTTAGTAAAAGAATACTAAAACGGCGTGCCTTGGGCTATTACCGTTTCGATTCTAGTAATATATTGTAAGGTGTACCTCAACTTTTTTTGTAATGTCAGTTAGGCTACTCTGGCCCTCATGGCTTCATATGTCAGTGCACCACATAACGAAAAGTTTAGTCATGTCGCATCACAGTACATACATACATCATTTGCAGCCATCAGCAACATATCACCAACAATATTATTTTTTTATAATGTAAGCAAGCATCTACATTAGACCGAACCAGACAAAAAAGTTCGCCATATACCTTATATATTTTTGCCAGGCGCTTTAAAACAAACCAATTCTTGAATGGAGCGCCGTATTACATTTTTCCTCCAGGAAAAATTTTCTTCTGTTTCAAAATTTATTGACCTCAAGTACCGCGTTATAATACTAATACAACATATTTCAGCTCTTAGCACTAATGCCAGTAAATTAAAGCTCACCAAATATCATAAAATTTTTTGCTAAGAAAGTATCTATACTGATTGCCCTAGTAGAGCTTTTTAAAAATCAAGATTTTTATTATATAGCTGTCAACGAAAAATGCAAAAAGGCAAAAGAAGTTTGGAAATTGCTTTGTAAGTTGGTACGGCCTAATGTACATACGTATGTATCTATCTGTATTTGTTCAGCATTTTTGGTTAAACTCACTCAGAACGTATGAACGTCTGCATGTTTTTGATAAATGCTGAAAGATTCTGATGGATGTCAGTTGCAGCTAGGTATATCAAGAAAAATAATTGTATGTCTACCTGACAAGAAAATACTTAATAAAAGACAAAAATAAAAATAAAAAAAATTATGAAAATCCATACATATGTATGTACATATGTACATACTATATGCATAAGGTCTTGGGATATGCAGCCCTCTTACTGCTCACATTTTTGGCCGTTTACATAGTTGTGTACTTTCCATCTATGTATATACACATATGTTTAAATATATGTTTGGGTGCAATGAAAATTTCACAGAATCATTAGGGAGGTGCGTACTGTAAGTATTTATACTTATGTGTTGCTTACTTCCAAAAGTTAGTTGCTCGTAAGGTGTAAACCATGAAAATAGTGTAGAAATTTTGCATAAAACTGACGCAGACGCCAGAGCGCACTCAAGTCGAGTTACAAGTTATCAGTGGTGCACCGATGAAAGGAGAGTATCCTTGAGAGGTTACAGGCAACAGCATCAGTCGCAGGAGCATATTACGATAAGCGCTTTATCGTACGCAGTATAAGTATGCATGTATGTAAATATTTATGTATGCACATATGTATGTGCTGATGATGGAAACTATGTAAACCCCGCCAACTGTCTGTGCAAGGCTAAGTGCACATGCGAATGGTTTTGCCTGTGCGAGTGCATTTTCCCATACATGAAACTTCACTTTGTACCCATTTATTTAGTAGGTGTTGCTACTTTAGTCTTCTACTTAAATCTGCTTTGCCATAATTTTCTTACATCAAATTCCCTCTTCGCTTTTTTCCGGTAAGTGAATATACATATTTTATTTTTTATTTTGCTTTTATTGCCTGCCACCACTGCTTAAGTTGATTTTTTGCTCCTGCTGTGTGAAGTTTGAATGATAAATTGTATTACTTAGCATTTGACACGCTTCAAATTTTCATTCACTTCCATTTTCAAACTAAACGAATTTTGCATTCTTCTTCTTACAAAACTTTGGTACTTCTTATCAACTATGGTGCGGATTATCCTGTAAGGTGAAATAATTCAAAAATTTTAGAATGCTTGTCTGCGACGGCAACTTCTTCAAAAAGCAAATTAGCATTTATTTGACCAGAAAATTATTTTGAACGGAGAAGGATATTTTGCAGCGAAGTCCTGTTTCGACGAAAGAAAACTATTCTTTTGACAATTGTCAATTGCGGCCACTATCTTGAAAGCACTTTTTCTATTTGAAAGACTAATTGAAAAATTTATTAACGAGTAGGTGTTTAGTTTTTCGGTTTGTTTTCTAGCAATAGGTTTTCTAAATATTAGACAAAAACTAAGAATTAAAAGAAAATGAAATAAAAAAATTATAAAAAAAATAACATAATAAGTTTCTAAAAACGCAATGATAATTTAAAAAATATGTTTCTTTTTGAAATTATAGATTAAAAAAGGAAAACAATTATATTAAAAAAGGAAAAAATAAGTTCCTAAAAATTAAATAAAATTTAAAAACAACAAATAATCCAAAAGTGAAATAAATAAGAAAATTAAAAAAATAAGTTCTTAAAAATGAAATGGAATTAAAACAACATTTTCTAAAAATTAAAAGAAAATTAAATTTAAAAAAGAACAGAAGTTTTTAAAAATTAAATGAAATAAAAAATATATATTTCTTCAAAACCTAAAAATTAAAGAAAATTAAATAAAAAAAATTATTCAAAATATAATAAAAAAAGTTTCTAAAAATGCAATGATAGTTTACAAAATATGTTTCTTTTCGAAACAACAAATGCGAAAAAATATAAATTAAAAGGGAAAAAAGTTGTATTAAAAATAAATAAACAAGTTCCTAAAAATAAAAAATAAAAAAAATTAATCTAAAATTGAAATAAAAAAGAGAATTAAAAAATTAATTCTTAGAATAAAATTAAATTAAAATAATAAATTCTAAATATTAAGAGAAAATTAATGGCGTTTTCATTTCTTCAAAAAATGTTGCCTTCTCATTGCCATTGCCCTCTTCTTAGTATCTGTGCGTACAAGGTAACATTTTTTGGTAGAAATGAAAACGTCATATATTAAAAAAAGGACCGAAGTTTCTAAGAATTAAATGCAACAAAAAATATATGTTTCTTACAAAAACTAAAAATTAAAAGCAAATTAAATAGAAAAATTATTAAAACAAAAAAAAAAATTAAGTTCCAAAAATTCAGATACTTAAAAAATATATTTCTTTATAAAACAACAAATGCGAAAAAATATAAATTAAAAGGGGGAAAAATTATATTAAAAAAGGAAAAAGAGTTTCTATTATCTGAACAAAATAATAAAAAAAAAAATTTTCTTTTTAAATTAATATGATATAAAACGACAAGAAACTAGAAAAAATTTTAAATATAAGTTCCTAAAAATTAAATGAAATAAGAATAAACATATTTTGCTTTCTAAGACGATAAAATTGCAAAAATTTAATTTAAAAAAGATAAAAACAAAATTAAAAATTCGCTATTCGAATATTCTGACAGCCTGTACTTAATAGAAGGCGCAATTTAGGCCCAAAGCACTCTCGTTTTCTGAACCATTTAAAGTCCCTAGCGAACCTTGACAGGCATCTAAGATTTATATCCGCTTGTTCGCCAAGAAAAGGCGAACCCAGCATTCTCAATCTGCTTCTAGACAATGTAGGATAGTAACAGAGAAGTACGTTCTGCACGTTTACTTATAAGACAGCGGTATATTAGAGGACCAACGATTTATTATATATGCTCCTTTTTTAAAATATAAGCTCCGAGACATAGCTCGATCCTACTTAGGCAAATTTTCCGAGGAGTTCAGATGTACCGTGTACCACCTGTCTTTGATTCGCTAGAGCGTATTAGGCATATCCGTGCATTCTATTCCTGCTGGATTTGTTTGGTCCTCCTTTGCATTGCAAGTCTTCCCCCATACAGTTACCCTCGCACATACTTCTGTGAACAGGGACACAAATGAGGTTCACATAGATACATTTTTGGAATGCATTTCTGTTATCCCGCGTTGAGTTTGGTTTGGAGACTAATCGCTTTCGGCCTCGGCGCGTCTTCGGTGTAAAATTTCCACTGGTTTGTCTTCACACCAAAGTTAACAAGGAATAACAAAAATTCGTTAAAATTTGGATTATACTTTTGCCATATAGAAATCAGCAACAGAGAGATCGGCGATAGTACAACATAATTTTGAGTTAAACGTGGCAGAGCTTACTCCTGCCATTTGCAGCTTGGGAGTCACGGAAAATGAAAGCATCCATATCTGTTTTATCTGCCCCAAGTTTATTAAAAGCTTTCATAATGGCTGACACCTCAGCTCGGAGGACACCAAAGCACTCTAGAAAAGGAGAAAACTCTTTTTGTCACTCTCAGATAATCTGTGAAAATTTTAATACCAGCAGGTGGAGTACAATAGCTTGCTAGCAAAGTACAAGAGTTTCCCAGACGTGCGGACTTTTGCTGAGATGTCTCTCTTAAACGCAGAGCACCAAAAGCTTTCACCTGCTGCCTGCGGAATTGCTCCTGAATGAAAATCATAGTAAGCCATTGTAGATTGCTAAGTATTTAGTTTAAAAGTGACTACCTTTTTTACTGCAGAAAACAATACAATATTTTCATAAAAGTAGAATTGATCTAACAGGGTAAATCTTTTGCACAAATGCAGAGTTATAGAAACCTTCTCATAAACTGTGCTATCCGTCCAGCTCAGCTTCTTATTCAGAGTAATGTTTAAAAATATTCATAGCTTTTTCCGTTGGACTGAGCAGCCAGTTCAGTTCGACTTTGTACGAATTTAGGCAGAGATCATACATAGCCTGTATATTGTCACGGAGCGCCCTAAGTATGTGTGGTGCGCATCATTGAGTCTCCCGTAAGAGGGCGTTCGCCGTTGGTGTCTAAGGAAGTGGTGAGAGCACGCAACCTTGGAGTGTGACTCTTGTTTTGTGTCGTAAAACCTGCTTCTCACTTAACTATTTATGTTCGCCGTCACCACTATGCCTATAGGCGTTTCCCTTATAAATTTAACCAAAGAACTATCACCTCCAAGACCCTTCGCAGTATTTTTATGGCCATGAAGAACAGCCTCCGTGTACTGTACTGACCATACACAACTAAGATCGACTTAAGGCTTGAGATCCTTCGGGTTCGTTTGTCAAAACTTGCAGGATTTAGAGATTAACACAACTGAGACACTCCTTCACTTAGGTCGGGTTTGTATATTTTGATATTTTCCCATCTGGCCCTGTAGCTTTTTAGGAATTAATGCTTTGTATCGCCCAAATAATCTTCTCTTCTGTTTTTGATATACTCCACTCCACTCCACAGTAGTAGCTGGCTGGTTAGATAGTATTACCGCGATGAAGGATCTATCCTGTATGTTACCTTCCATATGTACATACTTATACATATGTTCCGATTTCTTCTTTGTTCAGATATAATAGTTACGCCTAACAGTTCTCCATAGCAGATTAAAAAGTCTTAGGCCTATGAATCACTGCGAACCTTCTTTCCTGGAAAGAATTTCAATACCCACGATTCTACTATCTGCAGGTATCCAAATGAGTTACGCCCGGTTTCGAGATCCGATGAGTATTAAGAGCTGAAGACAACCGCACGCCAGCTTTGAGATGACCTGGTGAGATTTTATGGCCCTGATTTCAGGTGTTTCTATGTACGCAGATGCGTTTGTTGGTCACCCCACTTTCCGTATACTGTCTCGGGCATAGTTCAATGGCAAGCAACTCGTTTTGAAAGACGGGGTTAACTTGGTCCATCCCAGAAAAATTGAGCCGTCTGGGTTGTAAACCATAGCATGCTGCTCCGACAACGAGGTCAGTCTTGGAGACATCAGTACACTAAATGTAGCTATTATTCCAGGGCTTTGGTGTTGAGTGAATGGGCGCTTTAATTTCTTATTCACTTCATTGCCTTTGAAATGAGTCTTTCTTGATTACGATATGCAGAAATGACAGATATAGAAGCCCCTAGGTGCCGTGGAAATGTTCTAGTAATGCCCATGCAGGCTAGTTTCTCGAGCTTTCTAAGCTTGGCCTGCGTGGACTTCGTTTCTGCGTTCTTTCACCAGCCTTTAGCGCGGCATTTTTGAAGGGGCTCAAAATGGTTTCGTATATCCAAGTTGCCTAGCTTAGGTTTGATGCCCCAGTTACTCTCCATTATTATCTGGCATGTGCAAATAGGGGCCTGAAAGTGTAACAGATATTGAAGTCGGTAAAATAATGTGAAAATCGAGCCTTTAGGGAGACTTTGTGTTTTCAATCCCTTTTTTTGTGCTCCAATAATGATTTCGGCGGAACCACCCTGCATACACAACTAAATCTGCATTTCATGCTAATAGCAGCACATATTAAAATTCCGATGAAAAATATAAATTTGCGCTCCAAAATGCTCCAACCTCCTTACAATTAAGTCAATCTAAGCTAGCATTAAACACAAAAATAAAAAATGCTAATTCTAAATTTATGTGCGCAATTATGCAAAAATTTGCGAATGAACGAGAAAATCTAACCAAAATTGCAGCAATTTCGTATGAAAAAATCGAAAAGAAATATTAGCGGAAAACTACTGAACCACAGTCAAATATGTATATGGAAAATAAAAAAAAAAGAGCAACACTAGAAAATGCGCACAATAAGGACAATATGCG
>NW_016167407.1:0-21573 GCF_001687245.7 Rhagoletis zephyria
AATTAATTAATTGTTAATTGTTTTTATCCACAATTACAATTAACCAACTGTAAATTGTAATGGCAGCAATTAACAATTAATTAATTGTTAATTGTTTTTATCCACAATTACAATTAACCAACTGTAAATTGTAATGGCAGCAATTAACAATTAATTAATTGTTAATTGTTTTTATCCACAATTACAATTAACCAACTGTAAATTGTAATGGCAGCAATTAACAATTAATTAATTGTTAATTGTTTTTATCCACAATTACAATTAACCAACTGTAAATTGTAATGGCAGCAATTAACAATTAATTAATTGTTAATTGTTTTTATCCACAATTACAATTAACCAACTGTAAATTGTAATGGCAGCAATTAACAATTAATTAATTGTTAATTGTCCTTACAATTAAAATTTGTCCAACACTGCCGTCTATCACAACATGATCGATTTGGTTTCTCGTTTTTCGATCCGGATACAGCCACGTAGATTGATGGATCTTTTTATGCTTGAACATAGTACTGCATACTACCATGTTTCGGGCCCCGGCGAAGTCGATCAGCCTCAATCCGTTGTCGGACGTTTCGTCGTGGAGGCTGAATTTTCCGACGGTGGTTCCAAAGATCCCTTCCTTACCCACTTTAGCATTAAAATCGCCAAGCACGATTTTGATATCATGACGGAGGCAGCGCTCGTACGTGCGCTCCAAGCGCTCATAGAAGAGCCCATTGGATGACTCATCCCTCTCTTCCATCGGGGCATGGGCGCAGATGAGCGAGATGTTAAAGAATCTCGCTTTGATGCGGATTGTGGCTAGACGCTCGTCCACCGAGGTGAACGACAGTACTCGGCGACGGCGTCTCTTTCACACCACAAATCCAACTCCGAATTTGCGATCCTTTACATGGCAGCTGTAGGAGACGTCGCAAGACCCCAGACATTGCTTGCCTTGCCCCGTCCCACGCATTTCTTGGAAGGCGGTGATGTCAGCTTTTGTCCTTAGGAGGACATCAACCAGCCGGGCAGAGGCACCTTCCCCATTAAGGGTCCGGACATTCCAGGTGCATGCCCTCAAATCGTAGTCTTTTAAACGTTTGCCGTGGTCGTCATCATAAGGGGGGTATCATCCGAGGCTTTGCCTTGCTTCTTCACTGGAAGTGGTTTTTACGTGGCGGGTCCCAAACCCAGCGCACAACCCATTGCTGGGACAGGGGTGGTTTCGCAACTAAATACACGTTTATATAGCGAGACACCCGCTTGCGGCCGCACCTACTGGTGAACAGACGCTGCAGACTTCAGTGAGCCCTTAAACCGAATAAGTCAGAGTGGCCCCACCGAAGCTCCCTCTCTTTCTGCCGTGNCCGAATAAGTCGGAGTAGCCCCACCGAAGCGCTCTCTCTTTCTGCCGTGACCCAAGGCTCCACTCGGATTGGTTACCGCATCTCGCACATGGGTTGCTCACGTTGCCCAGAGTCCGCGAACGAGGACGCAAGAGTCGGGATTGAGTATAGCCATGCAACTGTAACTGCATACCCAGCGCAACGACTGTATCCCATTGCACTCCAACATATAACACCTTGCAGCAGGCAATTTTCCACACAAAAAAATTAACATATTCGCCAAACCAAGGGCCAAATATAGTAAAATTGCGTTCTTAATTTTTCTCTCTGACGTCAGGATTTTTTAAAAGAACTTTGAAATTTGAAAGATATGAGTAATTCAAAAAATGATTTAAAAATTTCGGTGAATATACTTAAAAATGAAGGAGAAGATTCTGTAGAGTTAAAACACATTACATTTTTTAATGCCCTTTTATAATTTTATCCTCGAATATCCTTAAAATTTTTCAATTCTTATTTTTGAAAAAAATATGTGTTAAGGACTAACTTTATTAGCTTAAAAAAATAAAATAGATTAAAGGGGCATTTTCAATTCCTATTCGTCCTTGTGAACCCCAAAAAACTATTTTATTTGGTGCCTATGCTTTTGTTTTACATTGCACGGAATTTTTTTTTAATAAATTTTGGAATTTACCATATCTTTGAAATTATAACGAGCCCTATCCGCCAAAATAACGTAAGTGACATTTTTTTCAAAATTTTCGTTTTGATGCAGAAATGCATCTAGATGCTCTTGGAATATTTCTGCATCAAAAAGAAAATTTTGAAAAAAATGTCGCTTACGCTATTTTGGCGGTTAGGGCTCGATAAAGTCTTTTAACAAAAACCATGACGTCAGAGAAATGCCCATTTATATGCAGTTAATTGAGTAGTCCACTTGCAAACAGCGTTATGTGATTTTATAATAGTAAGCCATAAATAAAAAAAAACGTCTATAACAACAAGTAAAATCCAAATTGTATCTTTTTTATTATCTGAAAATTTGGACAAATAAGAGCCTAATAACATTAAAAACAAAATCGCAGTATGGTAGTTTTTGCAAATTTTATATATAAAAAATTAATATAGCGAGTTTACATAGCTTGCTTTTTATAGCTTTTCGCGTTCTCTCTTCCATGAAGATTGGTCTGCTTCTTTTTTACGACGTCTTCCACTAGACACCGAAACTACCACGTTTTCTTGCAGTGTTCTAAGTTCATCAGAAGAACGTATAAATATGTACAATAAATATTGTAGCGACTTTTGAAAGTGTATATATACATACGGTAAGTATGCTGCGACTTTTGCTAGAGTGGCTAACATTTGATGCCATTTTTTCAGAATATATAAGGATTTTGCACTGTATTGTTAGTGGACATGAAACTACTTTAAATACTAGTACGTTAACCACCAAAAACTGAAAATCGAAAGAATTTTACGTAGAGCACTTTGCAAGTGGACTACTCAATTATGTGTAATATAAGGTAGACTTTTATTAAAAAATTTAAATTTTGGATAAATTAAGGCTTCTTTTATTCCTGCCACCAGTATTATGAACTTATTTCAAGCAGAAAATAAATTTTTGTATTTAATTTTTTTTTGCATCGAGCTTTTTTCGACATACCTTAAATTACTTTATCAGATATGTACACACTAAAGTATTATTAAATTCATATAAATTTAATTATTGTCTTCCGTTTTGATACGTATGAAATAATTTTCACTTTAAATCAAAAATACGTTTCAAACCCATGTACTTATTATTTATTATATGGTAGGAGAGCTTCTCAAACCATATTAATGCAATTTTTTCATGCTAAGTCGTTGAAAAATAATAAATACCTAAATCCCGGGACTGATCCCGGGATCCCGGGATTGGACCAACGACATTCCGAAAATCCCGGGATCGTAGAAATCGAAAAAATTAACATCCCTAGTATTTACATATAGTGCTGCTAATTAATGTTAAATTATTTGCTACACATTTTCTGATATCTCTAGAAAACGAAACATTCTTTGTTGCTATTGCTTTTTTTTTTTTACCTTTTGTTTATTTATAATATAGATTTCATTTCAGATAGCTAAATTTTTAAATCCTATAAAACTTGGGTAGAAAAAAATTGCAATCTCAAACCACCAGCGAGCTGAAATCTTGAGTGAAAAAATCAATAATTCACGAAACGCCAACGATTCGAAAAATAAAAATTATAGAAACTCCAACGATTTGAAAAATAATAATTCTAGAATCTCCGATTGAAATAACACAACGATGAAATAACACAATCGGCAATAACGCAAATTCGTATTATTTCCCAATTGAATGTGTAATAACACAAATTTGCTTTATATATTTCATTTCTCGTTGAGCAATAAGACCAACTTTTAGAATTAACAATTGAGTAATAAAGCAAAATAGTGCGCATAGGTAGTCACCCAGTTACATTTGACAAAAAGTAGTACATGAACAAGTTAAATGGACGGATTTGTAAGTATACAATTTTGAAAATGCCAGCGTCGCGGCGGTCCGTGCTGTAATATTAGAGTGAGAAGAAAGATTTTGACACTGCCTTATTTAAAAATTTGCCTATAAAATGTGACTATAAGGCAGCCAAATGTCAGAAAATAAAGCGAGAAAGCTGTTTTACTAATTCGCCTGTTTATTGCGCCATTCGTCCCACCTGCTTTTACCCAGTATTCGTTCAAATTTAGAAGTCTGAGAGTAGGTAAAATTTCACATATTGTTACATCAGTATTTCGTACCACATGTTCGCTCCGTCTACGTAAATGAAGTCCACTGTTCGGATGTAGCAAGTGATGATAATGCAGAATTTTTAACTGAAGATAAAAATCAAAGCAATATTCTCTGTGTTATAAATATGCTGCGAACAGGAACGGCGACTTTGGTTTTTTCCATGCGATGGCGGAATTATAGCAGGTGAAGTAATTAGAGAAGAAAGATTTTGACACTGCCTTATTTGAAAAATTGCCTTTAAAATTTGACTTAAGGCAGCCGAATATCAAAAAATAAAGCGAGAAAGCTGTTTTATTACTTCACCTGTTTATTGCGCGATGGTTCCTTGCAAACATTTTAAGGTTTTCCTACAATGTTTTCAACATATTAAAAAGCATGCAGATAAAGTTCATACAAAACGCTATGTCCAATTTGCCGAGCAGTTAGACGCCTTCCCTATATTTTGTTAGACTTTTCATATATAAAAATATTTGTTTAATTGTATTTTTGGAATAAACAAAGTTCTTTTACCTTCTATCAGTAAACTGTTTTTGTTACAAATGGTATAAATAAACAATGGAAAATAATGCAAAATTTCTTTTATTTCCAACCTTTGTTGGAAATAAAGCAAAACTCAGATTTTGGTATTATTTCCCATCTAAAAGTGAAATAAAGCAAATTTTGCGTTATTGCCGTTTGTGTTTTAATTTTAATATACTCGTAAAAATATTTCGAGTGTTGTTTTCCCAATAGTAAAGTTTCGATCTAAACCGGATTTCGTGGTTGAAAAATTCAATCCATGGGCTGGATTCTGTAAATGTGAGTTTTCCAGTATACACTGACAATTATGTGCACTCTTCATTTTGCGATTCAGGAAGTGTGAGAATGAGTTTTAGCTGTCAAAATTGTGTACACTTCCTCATTTTGCGATCCAGCAAGTGTGAGAATGAGTTTTAACTGCCTAAATTGTGTACACTTCTCTTCCGAATAAAATTCAGTGAGTTCTTGGTTGTGCGTTTGGCACTCGGTGTACACTATATTTTCTCACAGTTACAGAATACAGCCTCAGGTGTGTTGCGAACTGAGCAGGGAGTTTTATTCTGCATCTATTGTAACTGCTCAATTTCAGCAACAACAATATTTTGTGTGAAGCAACAGTTCAATAAAATGTTGCAATACTTTCACCTGGAGAATTGTCATCTTTCAAATTCTGTCCAACAAAGTCTTGTGACGTAAGGTCCCTGCAAGGCATGGATGAGCATTTTCCCCTCAAATTCAACAGATTTACACACACCTACGCAACTGTTTAGCTATAACACGCACACATTTATAAATTTTTTATTCGAATTGTGAAAAATGTTCCATTTGTTAGACTTTTATAGGAATTCTGTGCGATAAAGCGAGTAAGAAATATGGTAGTTTTTATGACAGTAGGCTTTGATGAAAAATGTCACATATGATAAAAATTTGAAATTATAAATATTTTTTTATAATTTTATAAAGACATATTTCTAATTTCATTTTATTCCCGTTGCCTTTGCATTATTATTTTTAGGGTATGTACATACATATGTAAATTTCTAATTTATTTGTGCATTTTAACTAATTTTTTCGTTATTACAGATTTGCGACAATTAAAATCAACATTGTCATCGCCACCATAATCTTAAAATCATCACCGCAGTCATCATCAATCAACATACCCTCCACAACCTTTAATGCTACAACCAACATCGTACCATCACCGTGAACACCGTACCATCACCTTCAGCACCGGCCCCATCAGCATTCCATGCCTCCACCAGCAAAATCGCCACCATCACCTTCAACGCCGGCACCAGCAATGTTATACATATCCATATGTAGAACGTGTGTTATTTATTTGTACATACATATGTGTAAGAGTTTTGTATTAATAAAAGTTGTTTAAATGTAAAAATTTTGATTTTCTACTTAATTACTTTTTCCTGTACTGAGGAGTTTATAACGACAAAAATTAGTAGTTTGATTATTAGTTCTGAGGAGTTGATAACCTGCAGTGAAAAGCCAAACCAGTTAGAAAAAATACTAGTTCGTTAACTAGTATGTGCCTACCAGTTCGACAATTTCGAAGAACTTAGACGATCAGCGACATCTGCCTTTGAATTGCCAAAGCCAAAAATAAAACGCAAGTAATCGCTTTTCTAACAAATGTCGGCGGTGGCGTCACGTGAAGACTACTGGTTCGAGTCCGCTTGGAGGTGGTTAAGATGTTTAAAGTTAAATAAATGTAAGTAAAAATAGTTTATTCACTTTATAAATAAATAACAAATTTGAAAATCTAATTGCATTGCAAAAAAACATTTAGGAAGAAATGCTTGTGCTAAAAAACAAAGAAATTAAACAAAAATATTTTTTTATTAAATTTAAAAATTACAATTAACAGCCTAAACAAAAGAAAAATTTATAAAAAGTAAAATAAAATAAAAAATAGAAATTAAAAAAAATTTCCCTTTGCCAGGATTTGAACCTGGGACCTCAGGCTTACCACGCGAGTGCTTTGCTCTGTCGCCCATTGTGACTGCTGGAGCGTCGCGAGCAAAAGGGCACACTTATGCTTTTCACGGGGCATGAATTGGCAGACTATCTCATCAACTGGTATGATGCTACTAGTAGATGCTGATGCATAGCCTGACAATTGACATCTCGTAGGACATCGAAATGTTAAAAATACCAGTCGCTAACATTGAAAAAGGATAGAACGTGAACTAGTTCGGCTGAAACGCGAACCGGTAGTTCACAACTAGTAGCTTTCCCTGCAGGGTAACGACAAAAATGAGTAGTTTGTTTATTAGCACTGAGGACTTGCTAATGACAATAATGAGTAGTTTGAGCGCTGAGGAGTTTATAACGACAAAAATGAGTAGTTTGTTTATTAGCACTGAGGACTTGCTAATGACAATAATGAGTAGTTTGAGCGCTGAGGAGTTTATAACGACAAAAATGAGTAGTTTGTTTATTAGCACTGAGGACTTGCTAATGACAATAATGAGTAGTTTGAGCGCTGAGGAGTTTATAACGACAAAAATGAGTACTTTATTTACTAGCACTGATGGGTTTATTAAAAACAAAAATAAGCAATTTTGTAGTTTTTAGAGCAGAGCAGATATATTTTTCGTTCATCAAAGTTTGCAATTAGTACCCAATAAACATTCGGCTTGGTTAACAATTCGATAATGATCCGAAAACCAATATTTTTTCGAGTCTCACCTTCGATAAGGAATGTGAAATAACAGGGGCGGACCCAGCAGCAATTCTTGGAGGGGGAAGGGGGGGGGGGTTAATTTTCAACATATATCGTGTATATAAATTTAAAAATCACCGCAATTTAAAATTTTTACAGTTTTGATAGTTTTGAATTTTTTGAAGTTTCCCATTTTAAATAACTTGAGTGGAACTCCAACACTTTCAAAACTTTGTGAATTTGAGAAATTTCAGTAAATCACAATAATTCAATATAATGATGAATACCAGATTTCTAGAAATTTTTTATTTNCCCATTGTGACTGCTGGAGCGTCGCGAGCAAAAGGGCACACTTATGCTTTTCACGGGGCATGAATTGGCAGACTATCTCATCAACTGGTATGATGCTACTAGTAGATGCTGATGCATAGCCTGACAATTGACATCTCGTAGGACATCGAAATGTTAAAAATACCAGTCGCTAACATTGAAAAAGGATAGAACGTGAACTAGTTCGGCTGAAACGCGAACCGGTAGTTCACAACTAGTAGCTTTCCCTGCAGGGTAACGACAAAAATGAGTAGTTTGTTTATTAGCACTGAGGACTTGCTAATGACAATAATGAGTAGTTTGAGCGCTGAGGAGTTTATAACGACAAAAATGAGTACTTTATTTACTAGCACTGATGGGTTTATTAAAAACAAAAATAAGCAATTTTGTAGTTTTTAGAGCAGAGCAGATATATTTTTCGTTCATCAAAGTTTGCAATTAGTACCCAATAAACATTCGGCTTGGTTAACAATTCGATAATGATCCGAAAACCAATATTTTTTCGAGTCTCACCTTCGATAAGGAATGTGAAATAACAGGGGCGGACCCAGCAGCAATTCTTGGAGGGGGAAGGGGGGGGGGGTTAATTTTCAACATATATCGTGTATATAAATTTAAAAATCACCGCAATTTAAAATTTTTACAGTTTTGATAGTTTTGAATTTTTTGAAGTTTCCCATTTTAAATAACTTGAGTGGAACTCCAACACTTTCAAAACTTTGTGAATTTGAGAAATTTCAGTAAATCACAATAATTCAATATAATGATGAATACCAGATTTCTAGAAATTTTTTATTTTCAAAAATTTTGAGAATTGTAGGAATTCTAACAAATTTTTTGGGAACTGGGCCATTCTCCAGCAAAACGGAACCTTCGTTATCCAATCTATTTTTCTTTCGTTATGAATTCGACATCCGGCCCATTATCGAATTGGAATTTTAATGAGAGAGTGATTTTCTTATATTTCCCTTCGAGAATGAGCTGGATATCACTTTCTCTCTTGTTGCTATGGTTTCCATTTTTTGTTATTTATTTATTTATTTATTTATTTAGTCTATGGTTTTATAACAACATTACAGACTAGAAGAGNGCTATGGTTTCCATTTTTTGTTATTTATTTATTTATTTATTTATTTAGTCTATGGTTTTATAACAACATTACAGACTAGAAGAGTATAACATTAATTTAGAACTATTAGAAATAATTCATAAAGCTAAAAATAGGAATTCAAAAGATTTAAAAAAGCTGTCTTTGGGATTGAAAAGTCTACTCGACTACATTATTCATGGCATTAAATTCACGAATGGCGCGATAAATCGGGGCATTACTGGCGTATTGCGTTCTAACATTACAACCATAAACGGAAATTTCTAAGGGATCGCCTGGGGACATTAAATCTTATCCTCTCTAACAAAAACGGACAATCAACAATACCATTAATAATATTATATGTAAACGAAAGACATAAGACAGACCTGCGACTTTCTAAGGACTTTAGATTCAAAAGCATAAGACGTGAAGAATATGACGGCACGGGGTCTGAAAAGTTCAAACAGCGAAGGGCAAACTTGAGAAAAATTTTTTGAACACGTTCAACCCTGTTTATAGCATTCTGATTATACGGCCTCCAAATAAAAACCACATATTCGAGATGTGACCGAACAAATGACGAATACAGTAACTTGAATGTATAAGGATCCGAGAATTTTGAGGCATTGCGTCCTACAAAGCCTAGAACAGAATACGCCTTTGCAGTTACATAGCTAATGTGTTTATTGAAAGAAAATCGATCATCAAACACTACGCCAAGGTCTTTTATCTCATCTGCACGATTTAGATCATTAGCCGATATATGATAGCTGGTAAGCAGAGAATTGGAAATTTTAGAGTACGTTAGTTGAAAACATTTACTAATGTTCAAGGAAAGGCGTGACTTCAGACACCACAAATGAAGCTTATCAATATTATCTTGGAGCCTAATTGCATCAGATGTGTTTTTAATTACAGAGAAAACTTTTAAATCGTCCGCATAAAGCAGAAATTTTGCAAAAAAAAAACAACTACTAATGTCATTGATGAAAAGTATAAAAAGAAGTGGACCTAAGCACTACCCTGTGGCACTCCAGAAGATGGAACGAACGGGCTAGAAGTAGCCCCGTCAATTGAGACAACACACCGTCTGTTACACAAGTACGACTCCAACCAACCCAGAAAAATAGAATGAAAGCCAAGGCAAGCAAGCTTTTGAATTAATAACTATGTGACACTCTGTCAAACGCTTTTAAGAAGTCTGCATAAATACAGTCAACTTGAAAACCTAACGAAAAAGACTCGAAACAATATTCACTGAAAACAGCGAGGTTGGAGACAATAGATCTACCAGCGACAAACCTATGCTGATATGGGGAGATAATAGATTTAACTGCAAAATTCAATTTGGCATTGACTGTGTGTTCAAAGATTTTTCGAGCCCATCTCGAGTGTATTTCCAATTTACTATAAACGTTGGAAAATTAAGTTTGGTTATGAGTTGGTTCTCAGTTCGATATTCATATTGGATATCGAAGCTCATTTTCGAACGTTCGCCAAAATGTTTATTGGGTAAGAAGAGATAAAAAAAACTACAACGACAAGGGGAAAGTGCTCAGACTTTTCTCATTGCCTGAACCGAAATGAGTAATTTAAAAAACACTTATGTAATTAATAAATAATAATAAAATGAGGACTCATTTGATACTCAGCTGTCTTGCAGGGGTGTATTAAACATAATAAATACATTTTGTATGTATGTACAAAAACGTTTTATGAGTTAATCGAAAAAATTGTCATTATACACATTTTTGGGGCATATATCAAGCATATTTTTAATATTTTAGAGTCATTTTAATGATCATATAATTAAGTTTTTTTGTGCATATTTTTGTCTTCCCCATTGATAACGTTAAAACAATAAATCGGAGCATTTTCTTTCCCACATTTATACCAATTGAATAATATTTCAAATCAACCACTTACGTGGTTCGCACCTTTTTTTATTAAAAATATATAATATGTAAACTCTTAAGGAGACTTCATCGTAATTGTTCTTTTTATTTTATAATAAAAATCACGAGAGCATTATGTTGTTATTTTTTCATTTTCTTATTTTGAATGCAATCTTTGCGATTTAAAAATCTAATTCTAAAGAATTTTCTTTCCAAATAAAACCTGTTTATAATATTTTGGTCCAAATTTACTTTTATATTTCTCATCGGATTTTGCAGAAAATTAGGCTTTGTGGCTAGCGTATCACCATTAACTTCACTAATTTTGTATATAAAATTTCAAATGTATGCAAAAAACTTGAAGTCGTCTTTCACAGACCGCCCTCCGACAATCAATTAACATAAAAATACATTTGGTAACTTTCTTCATGCGTTGTGAAATCTAGTTTCGTCAACCCCATTTTCGAAATTCTGTAGCCGGCAAAATTTTCAAGTCCATCATATTCCATATTTTTGAGTGGACTGAGGTAATCTACTGCTTTAGAAAAAAATATTACTTCTCGTGATCAGGTAGCATGAATTTGATGAAATGTCATAATTTTATTAAATGGTTAACAACAACAACGAATGTCATTAAATGGAACTACCTTCTTTTTTCTATCATGATACATACATAGAAGCCATGAGTTTCAAAACGTAACTTCTACAATCTAAATACCTTGTAATTTTTGAAATATATATTATTCAATATGTGAAACAATAGTAAAATTTTGCAACCTATTTTTTCTTATTATTTGTTTCAATACACTCACTTTTACCAGAATGAGCATGTAATCGAAAATTTTCTAGAAATTGGCGTGGCAATTTTAGAACCAAAGGTCAAAAATTTAGATTTTCTTGTGGATTTAGGCAGAATATCTAGTATATTGCGGAACAAATACTGTTCTACCGAAATCCTAAAATCGCGACGCCCATTTCTAGAGGTTTGTCGCCTTAAAGAAAAATCTTGAAAACCGCCCATTTTTTAAAACATGGTTTTTATAGAGAACTAGCAGAGCACCCGACGTCGTTCGGGGTAAACAAATAAAAATATAAAACTATGTATTTGTCAATGTTATTGTGGCTTATTAACATTTTATTTTTTTAATATTTTTATTGAGCTTTGTACCACGATTATTTATTAGCAAAAATTGAAAAAGAAGCAAAGTCTAAGCGGTAGAAGTTAGATCAGCTATTTCGGAGATCACCACATCTCCTCATCAGACTTCTTTTTTCTAGACTTCAGCAGGGATCGAACCTGCGTAATCGATGTTCAAAGTCAGAAGCGTTAACCACTGAGCTATGTACACCCCGTAAACTCTTGTTGTTATTTCATTTTCCTTATTCAACCAAGTACTATCAAGTGCAGCTGATTCGCCGCTATTTAAACTCGACAGCGTGGTTGTTGTGTCAATTCTATACATCCATTTGCTTATTTGCTTTATTGTATAGTTTCAGGCAGGCTCTTCCTAAACTATGTATTTGTCAATGAAAATAGCAACAAGAGTTTACGAGGTGTACGTAGCTCAGTGGTTAACGCTTCTGACTTTGAACATCGATTACGCAGGTTCGATCCCTGCTAAAGTCTCGAAAAAAGAAGTCTGATGAGGAGATGTGGTGATCTGCGAAATAGATGCTATAACTTCTACCGCTTAGACTTTGTTTCTTTTTCAATTTTTCCTAATAAACAATCGTGGTATAAAGCTCAATAAAAATATTAAAAAAATGTAAAACAGTAATACAAATATTCAGTTCAGCATAATTTAATGGAGACAAACTATTTCCTTTGTTTACATTAAGGCATCCTTATGAGCCATACTTTTAGCTTTATCGTGCTTTAACTAATATATATTGATCATCATTTGTATTTTTCAATTTTTCCTAATAAACAATCGTGGTATAAAGCTCAATAAAAATATTAAAAAAATGTAAAACAGTAATACAAATATTCAGTTCAGCATAATTTAATGGAGACAAACTATTTCCTTTGTTTACATTAAGGCATCCTTATGAGCCATACTTTTAGCTTTATCGTGCTTTAGCTAATATATATTGATCATCATTTGTACTACAAATCTTGTTTCATTATTAATATTAGGTGGATTACAAATCTTGTTTCATTATTAATATTAGGTGGATTAAGGTAACGATCAAATTTCTAAATTAAAATTAGCCTACTACGGTACATTCCGTTTAGCTGCTTATTCGCTTAGCTGTTTTAGTATAGCTGCACTTTTCTGTTAGAGTGCTTTATTCGGAAGGAGTTTTATTCATTATGAATGAAACTTTTTCGTTTAACAGAATCGCGGCATTAAAAAACGATTTAATATTTCCATCTCAAAATAATCTAAAGACGGTAAGGTTTCAAAAAAAAAATGCACACAATTTCAAATATCCGAGTTACCTAATAGATGAATATATGTATATATGTATATCCCCCTTTTACAAACTCATTTATATATACTTTACTCTGAACACCTCCCATATATACCTATGTTTGAACACCAAATTTCAAGTTCATGTGACTTATGGTTCCCAATTTATGGCTGATTAAAAATTCCACACCTACGGGATGTGCCACGCCGCCTTTTATAAACTCATTCATATACACCTTACTATAAGCACCTACCATAGATATTTCTGCATACCGAAGTTAAATTTCATGTGATATGGTTTTGAAGTTATAGCTGATAAAATTTTCCACGCCTATGAGATTTGCCACGCCATCTTTTACAAACTCATTTATATTTATCTTTTTAAAAGCACCTACCATAGCTATACCTGCATACCAAATTTCAAGTTCGTGCGACTTATGGTTTCGAAGTTATACCTGATAAAAAATTCCACGCCTATGGGATGTGCCACGCTCCCTTTTACAAACTTGTTTATATATACCTGCCTATAAGCATCTACCGTTGACATGTCTGCGTACCAAGTTTCAAGTTCATGGGACTTATGGTCTGGAAGTTATGGCCGATTAAAAATTTCACGCCTATGGGGTGCCACGCCCCTTTGTCCCAATTTTTTTCAACCTATTATAGGCCCAGGTGTCATGGAAATACTCTGTCAAAATTTTGTTCGATTCTGTCCGTCCGTGTTCTGCAACCTGGAAATAACATACATACATATATACTTTCACAAATATATAGTAGAATAATTTAGGGATTACGATGGTATGACTTTAAATCCCTAATTTATTGGTCTTCACTATGTAAATCAGCTTCAAAATTTTCAACTGTATATACATAGCTAAGATATCTTTAGGACAATCATGACCATCTCTATAACGATTTGAAAAAGTACATGATTGTTCAGAGTTACGAAAAAATCAAAACTTTGACAGATTATCTGCGAAAAAAAGGAAAGAAAAAAATGCGTGTGTAACACCGTACACATGATAGAAGTGAAAGTTCTTAAAAAAGGTGTGAGTACCAGGTTAGGTACCTGTCACGAAATTGACTGTGTAAACATATGTTTACGGTTCGGCAAACCATTAGGCGATTGAGTTACATACATAGGTTTGGTTAGAAATCAAACAATAATTTCATTTCATCTTATTAATTTTCTGATATACATATAATTTATTTATTCATTTTCCGGTAACACCACCTTATATGAATTCGCGCTTCTAGCATCCATAGGACCGGCTTGTAGTGGAAGTAATTGTATGTTTAACAAATAAATGAAAATGTTTATAATGCAATCAATACTTAGATCCTTACGAATTCGCCATTACCAAGGCACTAAGTAACGTACGCACTTATGTTTGCAAAATGCATTGATTTAAGTTGAAAGAAGACAAATTCCTTTGTTCGACATTTATTCTTACTCGCTTTCTATCTTCCAAGGCGAATTCATATATTCTTATCATGAATTCACATATTCATGTGGTAGCAAGAGTATAAAAACATAAAATTTCCTTATAAACTAAAAGCATAAGTATCACATGTACATATGCGTAGTCCAATTCACGAAACTATTTCATCGATCTGAGTAAAAACTAAGTGCATAAACTCTATTTCGCGTTAATTGAAATCATGAAATGGTGTTCATTCATTCAGTTTCTACTCAAACGCATGAAATGATTTCATGAATTGGCCTACGCATAATGGTAGTAAATGACAGAATGAATTACAACAAACACATCCTTTTGACATAATGCAAGCCGAAAACGTTGGTTCAAATCAATCCGCAATCAAGTTAGACGCTTTGCCCACAAACATTGCAATTTTGCGAGCATATTCATTGTAAAATCTCATTATTACAATTTCATAGTTTCGGCTTACATTTATAAAATTCAACGGAAGCCTACCTATTTCGGCTGAGTTATCCATTTTCGGTTATTTAGTGTACAAAATAAACGCAAATTAAATGAGTTTGTACAACATGGCCATTAATGTAGCGATAAGTTGTACAAATGCCAGAAAATCCAATTTTTTAATCTTTCATACACCAAGCCATAAATTCATTCAACAGGCCCACAAACAGTGCAATCTAGAGCAAAATAACACCAAGTTGAACCAACGGTCGCTACGTTTATGACTTTCTTTAAGAAACATCGGGCGAAAATTTCAACTGCTCCTGTAAGACTACCTTATATAAGTTGGCCTTGCTACCATCCTCGCATATGTTCATCAGAGTATACCAATGAAGGACGAGTTAATACAAGGAGATAGCGAGAGCACAAAACTACTCTAGAAAATTACACGCACAATGACAAACATGAACAAATGTACACCAAACACATAATTTTTGACAATCAGTACAGTTCGCATTTATATCAACGAGCAGCTTATTAGATTTGTTTTCGTTTGTACTACATATGTATACATGTACACAAGATTCAATAACTACAGGTTGTAGCAATCGTACAAAAACAACATTTACCGTTGGTATGAGAACTCCTTGTGTCATCAACATCTTTATCTATTCATATTCGTATGTATATGTATACCCTGCATACCAGGATTTTATAGAATTCTGAAAGGTTTCAAATTTTTTTTCAAGAATTTTTCTTTAAGAAATCGTACAGAAATTTCTTTAATAGTTTTTGTCAACCGCTTGATATGTTTTTCTTTAAAGATTCCTAAAATAATCGTATCAAATTTCCGATACTCTTAGAGATTTCGGGAGCATTTGTGTGCAGGGTATATATTTACGTATATGTGTTTGTATACGCGGATATGTAAACAAAGCAAAACAGACGATAATTTGACACAAGCGTGCTCATAAGAAGCATAGCTTCTATCGCTATCATCCACGGTGCAGCGAACAAAGGTGGCGCCGTCAGTGGTACCGCTACTTTGGTTTTGCCGATTTTGACAGTTGTGGTAACTTGTAAATAACCCTTTGTTTACAAATCAGCGAAAGAGAAATTTGAATTATAAGTGAAACATCAGTTTAAATTGTGTTAATTTACAATTTGTGAGGGATTTTTGAGTTGAAGACTGCGTTAAAACTAATAAAATGAAGTGCTATGTGTTAAATTGCGACAGTCGTCAAGATGCAAGATGCGTAGATGCAAGTGTAGCGCTGGGACGAATCGCTGCATTTTGTGTACATAGGGCACGGCAAAGCCGTTCCCGAAATGTTTCTTTATTATTATATTAACAGCATTTGCTCACAATGATTTTGCTTCTGCTCCAAGCAGCCTCCATTAGCAAGTTAACTAATCAATCCCGCTGAGATGCTGCCGCAGTTTTCTGCAGCAGCCTTAATTGCAAAGCAATGGAGTGCACTAAAACGTTACCTATTCTCTAATAGATTAGGTGAAAAATGCAATATTTTCGCATTTAGCAAAATTAAAACACGTTTTTCGCTGTAGAGTTAACTGTTTTGGCAGTTTCAACTCGTTCTTCTTTTCACTCTATTCTTTGTTTACTTGTGGTACACAAATGTCAACGCCCAGGACGGCGCAATCTTGTATTCTATCATTCTTGGCTATCACCTGTAATTGATGCGCCTTGACATGTACATAAACATATGTACATATACAAACATATGTACATACGTACAAATATGTATACAACCATTCAAACATATGTACATACATGATAACATTGCTGTCCATAAGTACATACATATGCCCATCAGTACATCAATGAAGCCCGTTTGCTTCATCATAAATATATCCATACAAACATATGTACATATGTACGAATGGATGTAGTTACGCGAAGCACGCTTGCATCACTTATACATAATGTGACCAACCGTACTTCTTTCGGAAGTACAGTACTTTTTTTTCGCTCTTGTACTTCGTACTTCGAAGTACAGTCAAATGTACTTCTTTGCGTTACTTTGTACTTCAGGAGGGAGAATTTGTAACTAGTAGGCGACAATTTTCGGATCTCTATCGCACTTTTCTTCGTTTTTTATTTGGATGGGGTCGATGGGTTCAGGATTATGGTAGCCCTACAATACGAGCAGTCCATAAGGTGGTGTTCTCTCTCCCCTGCTCTGGATTGCGGTTGTAAACGACCTTCTAGATAAACTGGGAGTCTAACCTTGAGGAAATGGTTAGGAAGGTGTCGGTTGCCTGGTACTGCTGTAGGGGAGCTATCGGTGAAAGGTGAGGTATCCCGCCCAAATTAATTCAATAGCTCTAGGAAACCAGATTTAAGCATATATTGTTTCAAGTAGCCCTTGTCTGGTGGAACTCACTAGAGAAAGCTACACTTGTAAAATAGGAATTAGTGGAGCATTAGGAGCCACACCTATACTGGCGCTTAACATTCATATGTCGAACACGGCGCCTGCGGATATTGCAGACAGAATTGTCGCAGCACGAACTGCTATTGGGCTAAGGAAAACCGGGTTCTTTTGTGACATAAAAAACAAGACGTTTCTCTGCTGTAGCAAATATTTTTATAGGCCACTTTAAAACACGTTACCTCTCAAGGGCTTGTGAGGGGGATTCTGACACGCAATTGTGCGATTGGTATTCATGCGGGGAGACTAGAAATTTCAACTGATCTTTCTTTATCAGCTGTCAAGAGGTAAATGAAGTGAAATCATCTCCACACTTTCTTTTAAAATGCCCAACCTTCGCGGGGCTAAGATGGAAGCATTTTGGCTCGCACTTCTGAACAAACACTGAGCTCGCAGGGATCGAAATTAGCTGCATTCGAAATTTCGTAATCGGCTTGCGACGTTAACTTAACACAAACTAACCTGTACTTCTTTGAGCTATGCAATAGTTGGTCACATTATTTATACATATATTGCTTGGTAGCGGCAGAGCTGAAATGCGAAATGAGTTCATTCATACATATATACATATATATACATATGTATACATACATACGTGCATTCAAACATACATATATACATATGTAGGTACTCGTACCCGTCATGCTCCACCTTTTTCTTTTTCCCTTCCCTATACTACCTATATCTTCTTTCTCACTCATGTAACGTTTTCAGTTTTAAAAATTTCACTCTCCATTTTTGCGATACCGCCGCCTAAGAAGTTTCACTTAAAAAAATTCCTCGAATACGTATTAGTTTATTTCATGTGTAGAACCCATAAAAAAAATATGAAACGAATCGAAAATGTGACACCAAATTTGATGTCCGTTACGAAAAAGAATGCTTCATATATATTTCATTACTACAACGCATAACCAAAAAACTTCAAAATTAAAGTTACGAGCAACGACAAAAATTTTCATCGAGAATAATTCTTACTAAGCAACGTAAAGAAACAAAATCGAAAATAAAAGTTACGAGCAACGAAAAAAATTTTCATTGAGAATAACTCTTATCATGCAAAGTAAAACGAAAAAAGTCGAAAATAAAAATTATGGGCAATGGAAAAAATTTTCTTTTAACTGTTACCATTCAACGTAAAAACAAAAACGTCTCGAGAATAACTCTCACTGAGCGACGTAAAAGCTGAAAAGTCGAAAATAAAAGATATTACAATGACAAAGTTTTAGTTTTGGGAATAACTCTTATAAAGTAACATACAATTTTTTTTACTGTCCCACGACCAACGTTTCCAACGTCCTCCAAAAGAAATCATAACAGTTATTTAGGGTCTCTGGCTCCAACCGCTCATAGATGAGGTCCTTGCACGCCTCGTCCTTCTCTTTCGTCGGGGTATGGGCGCAGATGAGCGAGATGTTGAAGAATCTCGCTTTAATGCGGATTGTGGCTAGACGCTCTTCCACTGGGGTGAGCGCCAGAATTCGGCGACGGGGTCTCTCTCCCACCACAAAACCAACACCGAATTTGCGCTCCTTAACATGGCCGCTGTAGTTCACGTCGCAAGACCCCGGACATTTTTTGCCTTGCCCCGTCCAACGCATTTCTTGGATGGCGGTGATGTCAGCTTTTGTCCTTACGAGGACATCAACCAGCCTGGCAGAGGCAACTTCCCTATTAAGGGTCCGGACATTACAGGTGCAAGCCCTCAAATCGTAGTCCTTTAATCGTTTGCCGTGGTCTTCATCAAAAAGGGGGGTTCTCATCCGAGGCTTTGTGTATCTTTTTTATTAGAGCCTGTTTTTACGTGGCGGGTCCAAACCCCAGCGCACAACCCATCGCTGGGACGGAGGTGGTTTCGCAACCGACTACACGTTTATAAAGCGAGCCGCTTGCTACAAGACAGACACCCGCTTGCAGTCCTCCTACTGGTGAACAGACGCTGCAGACTTCAGTGAGCCTTTAAATCGAATAATTCGGGGTGGCCCCACCAAAGCTCCCTCTCTTTCTGCCGTGACTCAAGGCTCCATTCGGATTGGTTACCGCATTTTGCACATAGGTGGCTCACGTTGCCCAGAGTGCGCAACTAAGACGCAAGAGTCGGGATTGAGTATAGCCGTGCAACTGTAACTGCATACCCAGCACAACGACTATACCCCATTGCATTCCACTAGGCAAAACAAAAAACGCTAGGAGCTAACCCTTCTAAATCCGGACTTTATTGCTCACAAGGAAAACAAAAATACCGGAATTCCTCTTATCAAATCTGGAGGGATTAGTCGGAACCTTTTCTCCGAGGCCAAATACTTAGGCATTATCCTTTACTCNCTAGGCAAAACAAAAAACGCTAGGAGCTAACCCTTCTAAATCCGGACTTTATTGCTCACAAGGAAAACAAAAATACCGGAATTCCTCTTATCAAATCTGGAGGGATTAGTCGGAACCTTTTCTCCGAGGCCAAATACTTAGGCATTATCCTTTACTCTAAACTTACAAGAAGGGGCAACGTAGAGGAAAGAGCGAAGAAGGACCTGTCCTTCGGGAAAAACTGGGGGCTGTCACCGCTTATTATTCACGGTATGTATACCACAGTCATCTGACCGATTTTAACTTACGGAGCGCTGGTCAGGTGGGAAGCACTGGATAAAAGCAGCAATCAGAGTGTTCGGACTTATGGTTCGAATATGCAGGGGAGCCGATACAGGGTGCATCGTCCAATAAAATTAAAAGAAACGAGTTTAAGTATAAGTATGTATATTAAGTTTCATTTATTTTATTTTATTGGGGAATACATAAATTCTATTAGTTTTACCCAGAGGGGCTTAGCTGAGCTGTTGAAAAATAGCAACAGGTTGGCGGTCGCGAGTTGACTGACTTCGCGTTAGGTTGGCGAGGATCCCATCGCTTACAAAGTTCGAACTACAACAACATTAATGAATTCACAATAATTGATTTGATAGGTTACAATAATATTCAAAGACAAAAGTTACAATGGTTAAGAAAATTCAAAATTCAGAATATTTCATGGAGTATTTGAAAAAGTAAACAGGTATTTGAAGGCGATCGGACTCATGCCTTCAACATGCGGGGCCCACAATTGTTGATTTCAACGCTGGCTGATTACAGTTAGCTTGTTCTCTGGAGGCCTGACTCGGGCGCCGCGGCAGTAGAGGAGGAGATTCACACGCTTGATAATGCGACACATCTTGATTAGCTTGCAAAAGAGAGCTGCAAAATGCATCAGTTGGGTAACGTAAGAGATAAGGATTGAATTTGGAGTGCGTTTGGGGATAAAATTGTGCCCTTAAAATGGACAGTGTAGCATCACCATTGGGATGTGTGGGGTATTAAGGGACACGGGCCCTTTAGTAACCAGTTGGAGATGACTTCTCTTGCGACTGTGGATCATTACGGTCACTTGTATACCGAGACGAAGTGTTCGTCTGGGTGTCCTCTGTATCGGAGGGAATCGACATTGCCTCTTGCTATGGGGTTGAAGCGAAAGATGGGTTATCAGCGTCGGTAGGAAGTTTCGATCTATCCGAAGATTTTCCTTCTAGTGGGAGTGTTGATGCAGCCTCAAGTGGGAATGCTGAAGACACTTCTTTGACTTGCTGGATCCTATTTCGTCGATGTGAAGAAGTCCAAGTAAGTAGCTGGATAGTCTCGCTCATCGGTTGCCACAGAGAAATCGGTAATTATCTGCTTGGGATCGCAAAATGTCCCGATGTCTTTGGGTGAGTTGTGCCAGTTCGAAAAAATTGAGGGCGTTGTGGATCGCTGTAGTTCCTGCTGGGATCAAACGTAGTTTGTAGTATTAGAATGCGAGGTAGAGGGAAGTAGTATATTTATGCCGATTCTGGACCAGTGCAAGCAGCGCTGCTAGCACTGGTCCAGAATCGGCATATGGTTTGCTTCTTGCACCGGTCCAGAACCGCTATACGGTTTGCTGGTGCTCTGCCGCAAGCTTTGCTGCTCCGCCAAAAGATGTCGCCGATCGTAATCCAAGTTCAGAACCCAGATAAAAGCCGCAAGATGTCGCGGGTGACAAATCTGATTCCGGAACCGGAACCGATCACGAGGTGTTCCTCTGATGGAAATCCAAGAAATCCGATACACGGTGGTTTATATGTCGATTATTGGTAAAGTGTATTGGTATACATATATACATACGTATTCTCATACAT
>NW_016167408.1:0-21573 GCF_001687245.7 Rhagoletis zephyria
CTTAAGGTATACTAGGTTTTATAATTTCGACGGAGAAACAGTTCCGATTTTTTTTTGTATGGAGAATGATGCCCCCTAATGTAAATATATGGATATGTTTTGAAGTAAATGCAGGACATTTAGTCTTACAAATTTGCCCAAGTGAAAAAAACGCCTTTATATCTAAGAAGTAAAGAACCGAGTCTACCTTCGAATAGCTGGTGCTTAAGGACTTCAAACGAAAGAAGAAGGAAATTGAAATGAGACTCCTACCGCCCATTCCTACCTTGATGGAATGCGAGCTTTGCACACTGACGACCAGAGAGAGCTTTTACTCTACACATACTAAGATTTACAGACTAGCGTGCTTTTCTGATCTGTAGTTTTGTGTGGACGTACGCAAAATAAAAGCTCTCTCTGCATCATTGTTTTGTATGAGCGAGCTCATAGAAAATCTCTCTTTTATCGTCACAGTTCTATAAATAAAAAATTTAATATAAAAAGCCTAGACAAACCCGATGCCTATGAAACAACCAGATTTGCTCAGCATACTTAGATTAGCGATGGGGTGAGAGAGCTTTCACTCTGCCCGCCTCTATACAAAATGGGTAGGAAACTTGAAAAAAAATGCTGTTTGCAGACAAGGCGGTTACCATAACTGGCGTAGATATTACGCCGCCAATGTCCAGGGAGTCACCTAAAGAAGTGATGATTAGAGAGAGAGCTTTTATTCTGTGCGCGCCCATATAAAATCCATAAAAAGCTTTAAAAAGCTTCTCGCGCGGAATTTGTTTTAGTTGTGATTGCAAAAAAAAAAAAATATTTTCTCTCTTTTGACTCACCAAAGCCTAGTAGCATAGAGTTTAAAGTTTATATATCAAGCTGGAACTGAGCTGAGGGCTCAAAGACCCGCTGAAAATCCCTCTATGCAGTTATTGAGTCTACGGACTTGTATTTATCGCTGTGTCTAGGAAAGGCACTTTTACCACGAGTATAGCTCAGAGGGTTCTTTGCTCTTTTTAATTTTTTCTTTTGTTTTTTTTTTTGCCTCCTCTTGATCGAAAAGAAACGGTTGCTATTACGCAAACCCTTGCCATGGTAAGTTCACTGTTAAAATTATAAATTTTAAATTTTGTAAATTTGAAAATTTTTGATACTTCCAAGTATTGATCGACACTCGATACTTTGGAAACAAGTATCGAATAAAAGTATTCCATACTCGATACTTTTACGTTAAAAATTCCGTATACCAAAACTAATACTCATAGTGACTTTTTTGTAATAGTAGTTGGGTGTTAAACTACGTGTCAGTCAGTGGCGGACCCACAGGGGGTGTTTTAACACCCAAAACCTAGCCGCCGTCATCCCAAAGTTTTCGCCACGCACTCGCTTAGCTGACGAAAAGCCCATCTGTGCCAAGTCAACCCAGATATAGCGAGTGGGGCGCCATGATTTCTTTGACAATTTGGCGACAATTCCCTACTAAACATATTTTTCTTAAAAAAAATTTGTTCTATTAACCGCAACAATTTGGCCATTTTCCCATTATTACCAAGTTTCACAACCCAAAGCACAAATGTGATGCATATACGTACATACATCAAAAAGGTAGACCACATAAGTTTACCTACAGCTCAGTAAACTTACCCCAAATTAATAGGATCACAACAATCGATCTGCATTTACTCCAAACTTTGACCATCGTACCTATCAGCTAACAATTGATTTCAAGCGCCCTTCATCTGTGCGTAGATCAAAAAGTTTCTCATGAGTATTGATTTAACCAACGATTGCTGATCGGCGCTAATCTAAGCTCTATTAAGTAGTAGCCTCTTCAATTTCATATGTATTTCATGCTTATGTCCGAAAAGCTGAACGCCGACGAATTTCATAAGCAACTTATCGTCTTTCAGTGACATTTGTTGGTAAATCTTTGAAGTGTTTCGTCGTGTCCGCACGTTTACCGCAACAGCCATTTTGGTTGCCTACCAAAAGCTGTCACAGTAGGTATCTACACTGATACGTTATTCGGTGATTGCGCTCATTGTATCGTATCATTAATCCAATTAAGCTAGATTTAAAGCTAAAATCGTATTTATTTTCTCAAATATCTCACATCGCATCTATGTTTGCAGCCAAATCGCCAGATTGTCACACAGTTCACGGTCGATTTGATGGGATTCAGGCGATACAGTTTTTTTTTGTTTTCCACATGTTTTGTTTTATGTCCTTCGATTCGTTGTAGGTTTTTGAGTCCGTTTTTTTAATGCTTCCATTTTCATAGTTATTTAATTTTCTAGCTACCTGCAGTGGCAAGTGTGTGAATATTTAGCAACTTTTCTACGGAATTGTCAACGATCAAATATGTTTACCTCTAAACTAAATTGACCGGGTTTATGGGAAGCATGAGACGACCTTCATATGAGAGGTTGGTTCAATCTTATTTTTGATATTTATCAAAACTTGCAAGTGAAAGTGTTTTATTTCAATAAATTAAATTTTACTCCAAACAAAAGGTTTCCAATAGACGAAATGGTGTAAAAAAGCAGTGAGCTAGGCATTCATAAAATTATTTATTTTCTTTAAGAGACCCATGCATGCCATTTCATGTGCAATATGACATCGTTCGAATGTCCGCCGGAGCTTTTTACGAAGGCTAGGATTGAAATGGTCCAATTTTCAAGGACTCTGCCGCATAAATCTGGCTAGATCGCCAGATTGACAAAAATAAATGGTGAGTGTCGATCCTTTTCTCGCGGGTCTTTTCGAAGATTTAGTGTATTGTGAATACCAGATCTATGGTCTATTTACCAGGACTAAACTTGAAACTATGACATAGTGAAAACCAGCCTTAAGATAAGTCTAGAGGATGCTCATGATTTGGAGGATGGTTAAACAATTGGTTAAGTAACTTAAGAACATTTCACATTAAAATTATCTAAAAATCTAAAAACACGAAAAGCTTCAGTTTTCAATGCAACAGTAGCTTTTTATAAAAATCACCAATATTTTTGTCAGTTTCACAGCGACCCAGTAGCGTATTTCAAGGTCACTGAGCACCCTGTATTGGTTATAGTAGAAAATTGAAAGTTGGTATAGATATTACAGATATCAAAAGAAAACAAACTAAGGGTGTGTCCCGTTTTCTATGGCATTTTTTTTTCCACACAAAAATCGGGCCACTCTAATATACATAGCTGTTAATTGTAAGCCTGTAAAGTGGTAACAGAGTTCAGTTGTGTATTTTATAGAAAATTTGTGAATTTGAGATAGATTTGGCAAAACCGCTATCAGAATGAAATATACTCCCACTACTACTCGATACAACTGTGACAATCGAATCAAAAGTAACTATGTACTTTTATAATTTCTCTGCAGATACATTTGTTCGCAGTTGCCTTCTGCTCACGCAAACAACGAAATATATGTATGTATGTATGAATACCCAGTCAGACTTGGTTGCTTCCAAAATGTACTTATAGCACGTTTCTTTTTCCACTCAGACGTAATTCCAAAAATATGAAGTCTTTAATTCGGTTTTATACAGGCGTAAAACGCAGCAAGAATGGTTCTTTAAGAAGGCAATTCTGCATGAGGTGGTTGTTGTTGGTTTGGAGAGCTTTGTAGAGTTTTTATTCTCATTCGGATTTATTTGCCGAAATCAAGGCATTACAAAATGCTGACATTAGCAGTTAAGTTTTCACGACCTACAGATTTTTAGCCTTCAATAGTAGTCACTTCTTCACGTAGATTTTTTCTAATTTTTTTTTTGCAGAATTAAAATGTGCTTCGAATTTCTCGTGAAAAAAACAGTACTCTTACCCTAAAGGGTATTCATAGGGAACACCACATTCTGCATGGTCCGACTGGGTATGTGTTTGTACATCACATTTGTATATTGTAAACCTTCCCCACAAATCCTTTGGCGCAACAACAAACACTATCACAATTTATGCAAAATGTAGCTGTCAGTACACGTGTATCGACAACATTGTTACAAGTACGAGTACCAATGAGTTCTTTTGCGAAATAGTAGTGTCGGTCAAAATGCAAATCGCGATAAAGATCGCTGTTGACATGTCATGTTTGACAATGCATTTTTATTTGCTCGACAAGAAGTTACAAAGGAAACTACTTTCAGCAATGGGTATACGTCTACAAACATTCGTACCTGCATTTGTGGGTCAGTGTATGCCACTTCTGTTTTATTTTTTTTACATATATGCGAAAGGCGCAACTTTGCATACAATTCTGTTTATGAATGCACGGCATTTGCGGCTAAGTGGCGTTTGCATGCCAATATCCTTTACGGAATTTTTCGAAGACAAACACGGCACAGGTGGTCCGTGCTAACGAGCGCTGGCGATCTGGCGACCGATCGGCTGCACAACCCAGCAACCAGCCAGCATTGAGCGATTATGCACGCGCGTAATTCATGCAAAGCGAATTCAATTAACACCTCGCGCAGTTAAATGCAGCGAATAACTGGAGCATACAAAAGAGCTGGCAAACAGAAAAAGACGAAACGGAAGGAAGTGGAAGTGGAAGTAGAAGCAAGAAAGTCAAGCTGCATGATCCTTGAAGAAATTTTACTGCGCTTGCGTGCTTTCATCACCCTTGTTACGGCAGCACTTATTGCTCGTAACAAATGTCATTTCATAGTCGTCAGCAACATCATCATCGTAGCTGTCATTGAGTGGGAAGGAAAAGGAGAACGAAAAGGCGAGTGTCGGCAAGCGTAAGGGGAGGCCCGTTTTCGGGTAAGCTTTTTTGTTACACTTTCCACTGTTTTTCAGATAACTTGATCACACATACACACACATTCTTAAACACTGTTTCGTACAAACTTCAATTCGCGTACAGCGTGTCAGTTCCGTTGGCCGTCGTGGCCTTTGTCATGCAGCAATCATTTGCTACCGGTCACTGCAGTTGATGGTGGTGGCGAAGTTCGTCATCATCGTTGTCGTGAACCAAGTGGTGGACAGGTGAAACATTGAAATGCTCGTAAAGTGTGACGTATACAAGTCGTTGTCATTGGACCGGTGCCCCCTCTTCTTTCTTGTCACACACACACACACACTTCACTGTACAAAAGTCATCAATGGAGCGCTCGCCAACTCATTCATTCACTGGCTAGCTCACTCGTCGTTCTCTAGTTATTTATGTGACAAAATTTCGCAAATAATTGGTTTGACTGATCAAAGATAGTATGCAATACGACGAGTACGCATGGCTATATACATATAAGCTACGCTAAGCTAAGCAGCAGCAGCGAGGGTTTTGGAGTCAAGATCTAAAGTAAAAAAAAAAAAAAATAAATAAAGAAACTACACAACCCTACGCCGTGAAATAGCCGGAAAGTGTCTCACAGAAAAACATTTTAATTCAATTAAATGCGAACTACACGTAGCTGCAATTCCCAGCCACAGGCAAACAACCAACCAAAAAGCCAACCAACTAAGCCAAACAACAACATTTGCTGCCTAGGTAAAACTTTCTGCTGTTGATATTCCTCAAATCGATTCGCATGCGCTCTGACATTTTTCTGCTTAATGTCATTATAAATTTCGTAAATTGTCCGCATGCGCAGCGTTCTCGCAATATACTCGCATGTAGGTATGTATGTTGGTACACTTCCTGTCGCGCTTTGTCATCGTCTCTGTCATCTTGCTGAATGTCCTTGTTTTGTTGTTTGGTAGCGCAATCGCAATCCCTATCACTTTAGCTGTTTTGCTGTGCCATCGTTTTGCTGTTTGCCGATATTGTATTGATACATATTTTGACGTCTTTATAATGTTTATTACGCGTATTATGGTTGAACATGGCAAAACTGCTGCCGTTACGTTTCTGCCCGGCGCCGCCGATAATAATTCAAAAATAAGCGAGCGAGGAAGCTTTGATGGTCACTGAAGTTCATAGCCTTTGTGTCAACGTTCTTACATACAGTGCCGGCCACTTGAAAAGCGTTCCTCTGTATTGCCAATTTTCCTTTTTTTATTTAAAATTCATAATGTTTTTTTATAAAAGTATAGCATATTATACATATAACAAAAACCATGCACTATAAATAAGTACGATTTTTAAACTTTATACAAATTTAAAATAACAAAAAAAAATTCTTAAAAATTTCAAACTAGAAAAAAGAAAATTTGCACGCTATTAAACTAAAGTTGAACGGGCTATAAAACTGTATAACTACTCCAAAAAATTCTAAATATTTTTTTTTAAGCTTGAAATTTTTATGAAAATTTTTTGATACGATACGATATGTATATTTTTTTATAAATTTTGAAAATCGGTTTTAAGTGCTTTTGCTATAGAGTATGCTATATATTTATAAAAAAAAATATATCAAACACTCGGCGTGCTTCACTGCGTCTTAAAAGAATTTTTGTGTTGTTACCTCCTGCAAAAACTCTTATGGCTTCATTAATAAAAAAATAAATAAATTAAAATGCTTTATTTTGTTATTTTTTTTATGAAGATGGGTGGTAGTTAATATATTTTCGAAGTAGGTAAAGTATCGGATTTCTCCTGGGAATTTAATTTATGGTCTTATAAACCGATTCTACATACCGCGCACTTTCTTCACAGGAGTACTAATTCAATATTTACATTTTCTTATCAGTTTAACTGAATTCAATTTTTCAAATAGGTGGCAGCCCGCTTCAAAAATACTTTCGACGTTAAATTTTCTTAAGCCTCTTTGGTGTAATACCCGTATTGTAATATTTAATTTATTTTATCAATTTTATTGAATACAATTTTTTTCAAAAGATGGCAACCCTCCCCTAAAAAATTTTCGGCATTAATTTTTCCTAAACCTCTGTTGCAATATTTAATTTATCTTATCAATTAAATTAAATTAAAATTTTCGAACAGGTGGCAACCTTCCACAAAAATATTTTCGGCTATCATGTAGATATATTTACTTCTATCCTATCAATTTACATTAACTACAATTTTCCTACTCAACTCTCTAATAAGTTTTTACTTTATTTTAAGTTAGAGCTCTAGCAGGTGAAAAGTGCATTCAATTCCATGCATAAGTTTTCGAGTGATGTGCGTACAAACATACAGACAGAAGATAAAAATTAAAAAAATTGTTGGTTTGGCTGCTGTTTATATATTAACTTTTCTTCAATATCTTAAATGTACAGGCATCTCTCTGTAACAATTTTATTATATGTATAGATTAATGAATATAAAATAAACAAAAGAAATCTGTGAATACTGCGTAACAAAAGAGGGCGCCGTTCTAGTGGCCGGCACTGTATAATCAACCAGTAATCCATTAGCAAAAACGACCGTTTTGGGGATGCGCCATAGAACAATGAGAAATTTCCATTGAGAGCAATAGATCTATCAAAAGATCAGCCAATGTACGATCATGCGTTGTTGGAGTTAATGCACATCCGTTGGTATAACTGACTAAATAATCATTAAGCAAATTTGTATTGAAAGTAGTATTTTTAATTCAAGAAATAAATAAATAAAGAGTTAGTGAACTTTGTTAATATAAAAATGGGCTTTGATGCCGGCCGCTGACACGCCTATTTTCCAAAAATCTATTATAATCTTACTTCTTGTTTAGAGATTTGTGTAAGTGTTAAATTGGCGTAAATTAGCGTCTTCATTTATTGAAATATCGAAGTTTTTTGTGTTTCTGAAATTTACCGTTATGTATATGCGGAGTGGGTCTAATTTTAGTCCGATTTCAAAAATCTACAACACATTCATTTTTTGTACCAAGGGCAATACCGAGTTTGATAGATATTGATGAATCGTACAGAGTTCAGTTGGGGTTGGTGAAGCGAACACTGAGTTATAACCATTCTTCATACGGACAAACGACTCTGCGACCTAGAAGGCGTTTTGTAACCCTATATTAAGTCCTTACACCTGTTACTATGCGCATCCCTAAAGAATGTTGTTATAATGGTTGCACATTCCCCTTTCTCGGCAAGGGAAGTGGGTCATTTGATAGCTTCAAATCGTTCGGTCCGAATGTTATCCTGCATTGTACTTAAATAATGTTTTGAGCTACTGTTGGCGACCTTCTAAACCATTTTCACTCTGTCGCTAGCATTTGTTTTTGCGACTCAATCATGGAGACTAGTAGACGTTGTCTTCATCCCTAAGATTGGGGGGTATGACTGTACTAGCCCAAAAAAGCTTTAAGCCTCTTGGCATGCTGAAATGTTTATAGAGACTGGTCGAGTTGCGTATTCGCAAGGAGGCGCTTTTATCCTTTGTCTTGTGAGATGGCTGTGCAGAATTGGATATCCAGAATAAGCAATGCCAACACTAAGAATGAAGAAGTAGACATAGCATGTGCAACTCGGCTCGAGGACAGAAAGCGCAAAGAACACCGAATAATGACAGACATTTCGTGTAATGAGCATGGAATTTCCACAAACTCAACTAAAATTAGTGTTCGTGATCTTTACTAGAAGAAAAAAGTTGGATGGTTTAATTCCCACTACATTTAAAGGAGTGATGATTCAGATCTTATCCGAAGTAAAGTATTTAGATGTAAGATAAGGTCAAATTTTATAGAAGTCTCACGTTGAGCAAAAGGACCGCAAAAGGACCGCAAAAGCCTTAACAGCTTTCTGCCAATTTAAATGTGTATTTTGTGTAAAACGTGGGATGTGTCACCTAGAGGAGTCCAGTGGATTTACACCTCTATGAGAAGACCCTCAAGCGGACCCTCAGTCAATAGCGTGCGTGAAAAACTTCAAAGATCGAGAGCAGTGTGCTGTACGGGAGGTTTCCCTGCAACACCCAGCGCTGCTCTTGATGCACTACTAAGGCCACCTGTAGTCTTAAAAGAAATGGGTGCTGGTATGGTGCACGATCTGGATCCAATGACTTACGTTGTGGAAAATAGGTGGTGCACAGCGTTGCCGCTTTGGTAATTTTTAACCAAAATTGGTAATTTTTTTCTTTATTTATCAAGTTTGGTAATTTGGTAATTTATTTTTCAATTTGGTAACTTTTTCGGTTCGGTCTTAGATGGTTCTGATTCCACATTAGTAAGTGGCCCGTAAGCGTTTCCTTTTATAGAAATACCAAGTAATCCTGAAAGTTTCGCAAGGTGAAAGTTGTTCCAGCGTACCTTGGCTACTAGAATTGTGTAATCTTTAACAAACTGCTTGAAAGTGGCCATTGCTAAGTATATCCACCGCGTCCTTTCCTGGAAGGTTTTGGGTGGTCCTACCTATCCCTGTCAGTTCGTCTGCTTTGCAATTACCATAAATTTTCCAGTGTACCCGGCAACCATATATATGAGTAGAATTCTATGTAAATATGTATGTTCTCGTTCAAAAAGCTACGGCATTCAGCGGGGGACTTCACTCTGTCTATGTGTGAGTCGAAAGCTTTCCTTCAAGCGTTGAATTTTTGATATATTTTCTTGTCACTTGTTTACATACAGTGGGCGAAAAAATTATAGCCGCACCATATTTTGACAAGTCATATATATAGACATATTACAAAAAATTACCAAACTTATTTTATGTTCAGAACTGTACAAGTATACATGTCAAGCCCCAACTGCCAAAATAACGTATGCATGTTTGTGCAGTTCTGCACATAAAATAAGATTGGTAATTTTTTGTTGAATTTGGTAACTTTTTTCGGTGATTGTGGTAAAAAATAAAAAAATTTTGTGGCAACACTGGTGGTGCAGGGGTCTATGTGTATGCAGTGACAGCCAATCAGCACTTAAGACATTTGCCAGCGCTCTAACTACTTCAAACCAATTCGGCAATGCAAATCTCGACATAACGAACATGTTTTAGTCTGGATGCCACCCAGACTGTATTACCTGCTAAAAAGGCATCTGACCATATGGCCAGAGAGGGCTCAGAAGTATTACTCGGTGCGCAACCCGCCATCGGAGCCGACGCCAGAACCTGGGTGAATATTTTTCTCAGCAGTGACTGGTTAGGCTTCGAGTGATTGCAGGTGGGCAAAACTCATGTTGCCCTCAATCTCGAAGCTACGTGCCAGGTATTTGCTTTGATTGAATAGATTGGACTGCAGAGAACTTGCGGAATGGTTGTAATAGGAGTTTAAGTATTTTTTGACAAAAACAATATTCATCTTTTCTTTTTGTATTTACGTTTATAGACTACCACAGTTTTAATGTTTTACACGTGTCAAAATTAGAGGTAATCACTTTGTAATAATACGTAGTTCGCCTGCTATTAGGAAAATGACCAAATTAAATAATTAAATTGTAATTGAAGGTGAAAATTTAGCTGAGTAAATATTTATGAATAGCAACACTGATAGGGGTAAACAATTAAAGAGCTACAATAGAAGGAGCGCTATTGTAGGTTTCATAGATAAATGACAGCTACATATTTTGCCACAAGTTAATGGCGAAATTTTCATAAAAATGATTGGAAACGAAAATCCCCTGCCGACAACTTTTGACTTTTCTGTATTCTGTTGAACTTCGTTAAAATGATTGATACTAAACTACCAAGGTTATGTCAGGATAATTTGACTTTAACGAATTGAAGAAGCATGACTTCCAATACAATTTCAGCAGCCCGCAGAATATACCGTGAACATGAATACACCACAGGTTGCAGGAATTTTTGAAGGTAAGTCGAAAACTTGACATGATGGCTTCAAATAGGCTCCAAATTTTGTTTTAGCGATCCCAAAAATATCAATATACATAACAGGCATGTTCGCATGTCGAAAATAAAATATGTTTGTAAACATACATATATATCGTCACAGGAAATGCAAAAACACGTAAATGAAATGGAACAAATCGTGACTAATATTTATTTTATTTTTTTCATAAAATGATATGGGGAGTTGTAATTCGATGAAATCCATCATATAAATCAAAAAGAGAATTTTCAAATTTTTCATTAGTTATGACTTTTTGGATTTCAACGATGATGTTTGCTACGTCTTTTTGCATTTCAGGTGACGATATGTACATACATAAGTGTTCAATCTTTGGTAATCACTTCGATGCGCCTATGTAAGGTAGTCTGCAATTCGTGGTTGACTGATCGCTACTTGCGAACAATGAACTATTCAAAAATTCGTCTCGAATATATTAAATTTTCAACAAAATTTTAACATTGATTTCCACCCAATTTTTTACGCTATACTCACCATGATTATCACTTAAAGTTCCATCAAGTAATAATAGGTTTTGTATGTATGGCAAGCAGCCGGGTGAGGGAATTTTGTTGTGCACAAATTCAAAACACACAAAAATATTCATGCATACAGTCGTAAGCAAGAAACCTCAATACGTACACATACATACATTTGTATGTATGTAAAACAAAATATATAAATATTTATTGTTTTAAGTGTTTTCGTAGCGCAAAGTCAGCTAAGTATATCCCTAAAAGGGTTAAACTAATAATTTTCTTAATTTGCCGGTTTTTTCGTGGGCGACATAGTGAGAGAGGGCAATGAAATGCATCTTAGATGTGAATAAGTCAAGGAGGTGCGCATACGGGCATACACAAAAATATAGTTAACTATGTAAATGTTATGTACTTATAAATATAAACATCCATATGTAACTTAGTTTAATAATTCAATTTTGAAAATGTCTTACGGACTATTGTAAATGTAAAATTAGTTAAATATAAATATGCATTAAATCAATCAACTGATTAAAAAACCTTCAATTTTATGTATATTAGGTTGCCTCACCAATAAAGTTACGGCACGGTGATTATAAAATGTATTAGATCTTAAGACTTCCGCCAAAACATTTCCCCTGTAGGGAAACCACGAACTGGTGAACCAAATTTGTAGTTCCGTACTAGATCTTTATCGCCAAAAGGGAACCAGTCCGATAGTAACTAGATCGCCACCAGTTCAAAAGCAGCGATATGTGGTACTTTTAAAAAATAATTTTAGAAATCTATATCTAAAATGACGAATTTAGAACTGGTTCTAAACTACTGAAAAAGGGATGCAGCGGCGGGCTTGTTTACTTTAAATATATTTTTGCTTGACGGGTTTTTCGTTCAAATATGCTATCAGTCTGCACGTCGCAGATGCTTTTTTATAGTTTGGTAATACAAAACTAAAACATTTTGAGACCTTCTGGAATATAACCAATAACAGTCAGCACCTCTGCAAATTTAGCTACAGCCAAAGGTATGTAAACGTGTTTTCAAGTGCACAATTTAATTTACATTCATTCAAACAAATTTGATTTCAGATTGAAAATACATTTTTCTGCAAATAATTAAAAATTGCTACCGCGGTTATCCAAAAAAAACATCTTGTTACTATTTTCGTTTACAACTGGTTCGAAACTATAGAAAATGGGGTGCAAAGCGAACTAGCCCCCATATGTCGAATTTAGGACCGGTTCTGAGCTATAGAAAAGGTAATGCAGCGGGGGACAATTTTCAATTCTTATGACATCGCTGTGTTAAATTCGCCAGTTTTTTGCCTGCAAAAGAGATTTATCGCGAACTAGTAGTGGTTCTAAATGTACCAGCAGCGCACCAGTTCAAAACTAGAGATTTTCCCCACAGGGTCGGAAAAGTAGGATTTACCTGCTCCAAAAGAATAACAGGCATGCCTCACAACATGCAACATCTAGTTACATGCCCCTCATACTGCAAGCTTTGGCTGATTAAACATTCAGGCCCCACTGCTTTTTATTTAGGGAAATTAGGCGACGCAAATTTAGCGTATCCATTGTCAGAATTCCACTGCTAAGCTGACCGATGTGAGAATAACTCCGAAAATGTTGATTGGATATTTTGATTACGATGATAAAATGTTTAAAATTTTATGCTGACCTTTTAAGCTTTATCATCTGAGGTGATGTTTTGGAAAAAAATATTTTTGTTAAAAAAAATATTTTTGTTAAAAAAAATTCATTTTCGGAGTACTTTCAAATGGGGTCTAATTCTTAATATTTTTCCAAAATATTTTGGCGGAAGATTAAAAATATTATAATTTTATAATTACGATGCAAAAACACGACTGTTTTTTTTTCGGTGGAAAGTGATCCATCTTAATGCACAATTATGTGCTATACACTGTCGATCAAAACCGAGTAAGTGGTGATATTTTTTAAATACTCACAATACTCGTTTTTGAAGTAAAATTTTACTTGCTGCTTTTTTACATAATTTTTTATATTCATATGTTAAGGGCTGTCTACGCTCTCAAGAAAAATGAAAAATTCATGTAAAATTTCTGAAATCAGTATGCAGCTTTTAAGGAAAAAAATTCGCGTATATTTATTTCTTTTAAAATATTTCTTTTTTTTCTTGAGAACTGCATTCAGCCCTTTAACCAAAACCATATAATTCAAAGTTAAAACTTTAACAGAATGTTGAAAAATTCTAAAAATTTTCATCGAGCTAAAATTTTAGAAAGTGTTTTGCACTTCAAAAAGCACTTATTTTAGCTAAAATTTTATGGGCAACATACTTAAAATTTTTATAAAAATCAGGTTAAAATGCTCGGAATTTTGATGAAAATTCATTGAATTTTTCCAAATTTGGAAACTTAGATTTATATACATATGTTCATAGTTTTGGTTAAGGCATGTAAATTATAGTAAAACTGCGTACTTAGTTTTTCTTCCTAACGTCAAGATTTTTTTTAAAGGACTTTGAAATTTAAAAAATGTGATTATTTAAAAAGTCAGTGCAATGTAGGATAACAAGAAGGGTATAAAAAAAGGGGTAAAAGGAAAAATTCTGTATAATTATAAAAGAAAAAATTTTTTGATTCATAAGAACGAATGGGTACGGAAAATGTCTTTTACAAATTTTGTCCTGAAATATCCTTGAAAATTTCCAATACACATTTTTGAAAAAGTTATTGTTTGAGGACTAATATACACACGACGTCAACATCGAATTTCGTCATGCAAACTTTATTAAAATATGTAAAATTTATTAAAATCCCATTTTTAATGCCATTCGTCCTTGTAAACCAAAAAACTTTATGGTTTTTAAATTCTACAAAATTTTCTCTAATTTTGTACCCATATTGCTATTCTACGTTGCACTGATTTTATTAAATAATTTTTTGAATTGATCATATAATCAAAATTTCAAAGTCCTTTGAAAAGAATCCTGACGACAGAGTGAAAAACTAAAAACGTAGTTTTACTATTTGGTCCATAGTTTCGTGAGTATATCAATTCTTTCGCGCGTTTTGAAACTTTTTTGTTTTTGTCGCACGGTGTAATATTTCTATATAAAACAAAAAAATTACTTGAAAAACTTTGTGAATGTTTAAATAAAAAAAATCACCAAGCACTCAGTTTTGACCGCCAGTGTACATACTGTACTGTAAGAAAGCTCAATTATCCAAACGTTAACATAATTTCCGCGCTCGATATCAATGGTATTGAGCAAATAAATGAATGCCTTTCGATGCATCAATCGTTTGGGAGTGAAATGCAAATGGTATGCTGCGTTTCATGTACATACACAAATACATATATGTATATACAATATACATACTTGATTATGCTATAACTACCCTGCAGAAAAAAATTATCAATTGATAAAAATTAACCTACTGGTAGTTAGCTTTTTTGCGGGATTTCTATTAAATATATAACTTGTAGTTAGCTACAAAAAGCTAACTTGTAACAAGTGAACAAGTAATGCAGGAGTAAAGCTCGAGATTGTTTTCTTTAAACGCGTTTCTATTTAAATATCTGCACTTCGCAAATACTTTTTCGAATTGAGGACAAATAAAAGGAAGATCGAAATTTCATATTATCATTTTGATGTTCGGAGTTCGAATATGATACCACCTACAGCAGAATATGTAAACAAATATGAAATGTAATGAAATAAATAAAGTAAATAAATAAAAAAAGTAAAAAAAAATATTTTGTTTTTCCTATTGTATTTTATGCCTAAAAGTAGTTAGTTACAAGCTAGTTACATCAAATGGAGTGGTAACCACCCTTGACTTCATCTAATGCAGAGGTAACCACCCTTGACTATTTCGCGGCCATCGCCATAGAAATATAGTTAGCTTTCGTCAATGAAAATATACAGATAATAAGTGACTTATAGCTCCTTCCTAATCAACTTAAAGTTAGCTTATAGTGAGATACATTTCTTGCCGGGTATGCACTGTGAAGGGATGTGTGCCCGTTCAATTGTAATACATACATACATACATACATACATATGTACATACTACATCAATTTGCAAGTAATTGATAGTTTGAAATGAAAAGGCATAAAAATATAATTTTAGGGTGTCTATGGCTTTTGATGGCATGAAATTAAGGTAATATTGCGGCGCTTGTAGTACATGCAATTCAGTAGCAATACACTCCCATGAATACAAAATACGAGTAAAAGGTATTTATTTAAATTTTGTGAATTAGCCATGACGTAATTAATGCAATTATTATTCAAAATTAATACCACAGTTTGCATACATGTAAGTACGTATTGTGAGGTTTAAAAATAAACATAAATATTATATGCTTTGATTACACTACTCACTTGTATAAGCATTCTACATTCCATCATCATCACATTTACTACCTACGCTACATAGCTACGAGCTAGATGAGCAAAATAAACAAAACGCTCTTTTATGAGGAGTGATATTTTGATTGGTATGGGAGCGTGAGGAGAAAAACCTGAGTTATATAAACGATAAATCTAGTTTAAGAGCGCTCTTTCTTTTTGACTCACAAAAGAGGAAATCACAATTGATTGCACTTAAACTGAGTTAAAGTGAAAACGAAGATGAAAGTTTTATTCCTCAGTGAAGAATTTTTGTGAGAAAAAGGAAATTAAAGGTAAATAAATAGGTTTCATAAGGTTCATATGACGGCCTAACTGAAAACAAAATTTCAAGCCCGTTTCTTTGTAACCGAGCGGCAAAAGAACGCTCAATTGGGATTTCGAGTGTTCTTTTGTAGCTCGGTTCCAAAAGAATACACCTATTGATAGGTAAAGCCAACATGATTATTCTTGACTATCGAAACTAGACTCATTTGTTTGGACTCCCACTTTCAACTTGTGAATACTAATCAAACTATCGTTTGGCGTGCAATATCTGTACTTATAAGATAAAATATAGCACATATTCCTATTCTCAGAAACATCGAACTTTTTTGTGAAACAATTCATGTTTTTTAAATCGAGCGCACATGTCTGCAGTTTTTAGCTTCAGCTGATAGCATACAAAATCCAACGTTGTGTAACGTTTTAAAGCAATGCACCATACGCTTTTAACGCTTTTTATGCGTTTTTTTGGAAGTGGAAAGTGGACGTAATTTTAGTCCGACTTCAATAGTTGCACTGAGTTTGGTCCAAATTGATAAATCGGTTACCAAGATATACATACAGTGAACCGAATAAAAACTGGAACGCGACACTTTAGTTAAGTTTTGGCTGTTTTTATTAGTTTATTTAACGTTTATTATTTTATAGCTGATTATTTAACAAACACGATATGCTTATATTGAAATTTCAGACTTTGTGCAAAAGTTATGAAACTTCTATAAAACTTGACAAAAATTTCTAACTTCTTGATCGGCGGCTTCAGACAAAATTTTGGTATTCAGTTTTGTAGCCCACCAAATTTTAGTACAGCAAAGTGCAAATTTTCAGTATCTTGGACTTACCGTTGATTTTTGGAAATTATTAATTTTTTTTTTGTAAGTGTGCTCCGCATTTTTTCCATATAAAAAAAATTTTCGAACATGAATTGCCAAAAAATCAAGGGTAAGTCCTAGCATCTAAAAACCAAGCTCCTTCATTTGACACCTGATTTTCGAAAATCGAACGAGCGGTGCAGATTTGTTGACATGGACAATGCCTTTAGTTGTTCTTTTTCGATCTGTAACTTTTTAAAGAACAAATAAAAAAGTGATGCACGAGGATCATAGTTCAATAGTATATTGTACAATGCAGCACACACGTCTTTGGCTAAATTCTCCATTTGCAGACGATGTGCTAGTAAAAAATATCCATTGTTACTTTGGTGCACGCATCATAACCTTTTATAGAATTACTAGCCGTCATCGATTCGCCACTTCTCGCTCGCTATGTTTGAGTTCCGGTCGCTTAACGAAAAATTTTGCACGTGAAAGCAACAACAAAGTTAGCTAGCACGGATAGACGATAGCGAGTTTGGTTGTACCTCATTGGGTTCGTTCGTTTCGCCACTCGCTAACTGTTGGCGAATCGATGACGGCTACTATCTTCTAATGAGAGCACATAAGCCTGCCACTTCTATATTGATTCCTTTTATGCTCCAGAACACTATAACAGCTGTCCGATAACAGTTTTAGGTACGCACCAGCTACAGTATACTATAAAAGCAGCGAGTGTCAGGTTTAAAAAAAAGGAGTCACACCACTTTCACTCTTCATAACTTCTTTTCTACTGCAAGCACATACATATTTACTTCCAACGGGCTGCATTCGATTCTCCTCTCCAAATACTACCAGTTCATTATAAACTCAAACATGAGCAATCAACGCACCAAATTTTCCAACGTAAATATAACAAGTAAGAAAGTCTAAGTTCGAGCGGAGCCGAACATTAAATACCCGGCGCGATTATTAAATATATGTTTTCCACCTTTCCGAAAGCTACCGCTACACGGTAATCCGGGGTGTATAAATTTTAAGTAAATTAGCGTCCTTAAATTTCGAAATATTGCAGTTTCAAGCATTTCTGAAATATACCGTTATATGAAAAGCGGTCGTAATTTTAGTCCGATTTCAATAATTTTCAACGCTTTGCTTTTATGTGGCAAGCACAATAACCATACCGAGTTTGGTTCAAATTGCTAGAACGGTTAGCGAGATACATATATGTGATCATAAGTGGGCGGTGCCACGCCCATTTTCCAAAATTGTATCATAAGCGTATTTCTTGGTAAAAAATTGTTGCAACCATCAATTTTGAATAAATTAGCTTTAATATTTACTGATTTATCGAGGATTTCGTATTTTTCTAAATTACCGTTATATGGGATGTGGGCGTGGTTATTGTCCGATTTTAAAAATTTTCGGCCATTTGGTATGTTGTAGCAGGACCAACAACTGTGCAAGTTTGGAAGAAATTGGTGCAGCGGTTACCAGGATATACACATGTAACCATAAGTAGGCGTGGCTACGCCCATTTGCCAAAATTTTTTAATATTCTTATTTTTTGTCTAAAACTCATTGTAAATATCAATTTTGAGTGAATTATCTTCAGTAGTTACTAAAATATCGCACTTTTCGTATTTCTGAAAATTACCGTTATATGGGAGGTAGGCGTCCATCCGTCCTATGCCCAAAAGAAGTCCACGTACCAAGTTTCGTTAAGATATCTCAATTTTTACTCGAGTTATCGTGTGAAAACTGGCGAGTCATGCGAAAGTTCGAACTAATTGAGAATTGCCAATATGTCGCTGTAGAAAAGCTTACTATGCTATTTTAAGCCCTTAACCACGAAAATTATTCACTTGGGCATTTTCGTAGCAATTTTCCCTAGCTTTCCATATAATAAGGATCGCCGTGTGGATTTATACGTATCCCAAGAACATCCCAAGAACATGCTATACATTAGTGGTGGCAAACTATCGATGGCACCATCGATAGTATCGATACTATCGACGATATTTCATGCCTACATATGTATGTACACGCGTAGAAGAAGTGATAGCGGACATAGACGCACAGCGTAGGTAAATAATTTTGCGAAATTTTACATATGCATATATGTATGTATTTATGACATACATATTTACCGAAAAAGCAAAAAGATTCAAAAAATTAAATAGACGTACAAACATTTTCTATAGCAATTCTGGTATTTGGATCTTGATTTCAATTGAATTTAAAATACAACTTAACTTTTAACTAAGATTGTGAAACATGTGGAAAACTATAGCAACTATCGATAGTGCTGCCCTATCGGCTGAAAGTGACTATCGTGAGTGACACAATCGATAGTTGCCCAAAAACCATCGCCAACTATCGATGGTGATCACTATCTACTACACATACATACATATATACATACTTTTGTTTACATACACGAGGACAAAAATTATGTGTTGGTATGTATTTAGAACGAAGATTGAGATCTTTAGTACAACTTGAATCTCCTGATTGTTTATATTCATAAATCAATCGCTGATAAGTGTCAAATTGGTGTGTTTATATGTATGTATGTGTGTAGGTATGTCTTTTTGTGCTACTCGTACACGTATTGTATACAGGCAATTCATGCTCACATTTGAGGCAGGCAAAATTAAAATCGAATTTCATTTTAATGGCCGATAAAACTTGATGAGAATGAGAGAAACGTAATGGGGTTTCGCCAATTCTTTTTATACATATGTAAGTATGTCAATATGTATGTGAATTCTGTGATACCAAAGACGCGTTGTGTTATCTACTTATGTATATGTATATGTATGGACACATACATATCGGTTCATTTATGACCCCAGTTGCAGTGAATTTCTACACCCGAACGACGGTGATGGCAACGGTGACACCAAAAACAACATTGATGGTGGCAATTCGAAATCAGGCTACGACTGTATATAGTGGCGGCAGCGGCAACGGCAGCGGGAGCCGGAGTTGATGCCAATGCCAAAAATGTTGTCGGACAATAGCTATGTGGCGTTGTTGAGATGATGGTAAACAAAACAAAAAAAAAGCTGCAACGGTCGCCGTGCGGTGATTCAACGAGTAAAAAACCACAACACCCAAGGCATTAAGCATACGCACAAGCGTGCTTAACAATAGCAAGAGTGCGTATTGAAGAAAAATAAAAATATTTTTACGATGCAGTTGGCAATTGGATTTTTGCAACATTGTTGCAGGCCTGCACAAAATTAATTGCTGATGAATGTCAATACAATGTAAAGATGTATGTGCATGCACAAGCTAACGAAAGTATGCAGATTCAGGAATTCATATGTTCATCCATACGTATCAACAGAGACAGTAGTCACTCTGCGCTTACACTTGAATACTTTGTTTTGCCGCTCAGTTACAGCTGCTAAAAAATGGGCATTTCCAGGGCCAGTATAAAAATAAAACTACTATTTTCTATGCAAACAGACTTCAGAAACTTTTGAATGTTCACCGGCTGCACATTCAAAGACATTCAACACATTGAACTTGGCTTTTCACCTGACCGATACTGTGGCGAAGATAATACACCACGCTATTTGCATCTTCCTGATTCCTGGAGCTGCGATAAATGTTATTTGATTTGAGAGGTGCTCCATTGACTTCTCGCACTTTTACATTGGACAACGCCAATTGATTTCTTACATTTTTTGTCTCACTGATTCCAGCTCTCAGTCCAACGAATGAGTGCACTGATGCGTCTGCGACGAATTTCCGTCATCCTGGATTTGACATTCTCATGGACAAGAGAGTGAGCAAAGGCCGAAAATGTGGAATTGGATTGCGTTCTCAGGACAGAGTTAAAATCTCGAAAGGATGGCGATTGATTGCAAGACACAGAGGACAAGGAAAACTGAATTTATTCTCATCTAGTTGCAACATTTAGGATGGGGCAGTTAAAAAAAGTGTTAAAGGAAGGAGGATTCCTGACCATTATATCGAGCTATAACTGCTTAAAAGCGTGAGCGACATTTTTCTTTTCAAAATTTTATTTTTGATGCAGAAATGCGCCCTAGGAGCATCGAAAAAAAATTTTTTTGGAGTCGCTTCGTCCCCGCCCGCCAAATTACGTCCGTTGATTTCGAAAGGTCGCAAATATCGCATCTCAAGAGTGTTTTGAGGCTCTTATGATGGTAGATTTTTTATACGGACGGAGATATGCGACGCCGTTTCTAGCGTAGCTCATCTCTTCTCAATTCTTCTTGATTCTCCAATAAAATTAAAGGCAGCTATAGTCGATTGGTTAGAGAGTCATATCTACTAGTTTTCAGTAGCGCTCTCCGGCATTGAATGCTAAGCTTCCGGAGTATATTTATGCCATGGAAAACTTCTTGCAAAACCCCATCAGCTGTTAAGGCACTGTAGGTCTGAAATGGTGCACCACAAAATGGAAAGATAATTTCTGAAAAATATATGTGTAAGTGAACAAATTTATTGATCGATTAAAGTGAAAAGTGCCTAAGTTTCGCGTATATCAAACTTTAAAGGTTTTTTTCTCGATTTCATTGAAAGTATTGTACATCGCCAGCCATGACTTTTCCCCACTTTTGTGGCAATAATAAAACTGCTCGTGTTTAGGGACCAAGAAAGTATCAAGCCAAATTTTGATATCTTTAACAGAAGTGAAGCGTACTTCTGCAAGGGTGTTGTTCATCACGCGGCACAAGTGGTAGTCTGATGGTACAAGGCCTGTTGTATAAGGCAGGGACTTCCCATACGATACCATCGACATAACTTTTGAGCTCTTGTGTGGCATGTGGCCTAGCAATGTTACGGTGGAAATTTAATGATCCGTTTTTCCGCAATCGCTGGCTTAAATGGCATCGATTTTCGTCTGAAGAAATCCCGTCTATCATTTGACCACTTTTCAGAAGTTCATGATAAAATATTCCTTTCTGGTCCCACTAAATGCTGAGCATTACTTTGCTGCCAGG
>NW_016167409.1:0-1003 GCF_001687245.7 Rhagoletis zephyria
GAATTTTTGCTTTGAGAAAAAGTTGTCCTGCCAAGTTCAGAGAGGTTGTTTTCTGGCCTAAAATTCATTATGCCACTTACGAGAGCCAATTTAAGTACATAGTAATGTAGTGGATTCGATTTCATTGATAAGAACTAATCAATTGTGTGGGGTACAAATATTTAAATAAATTTATTAGCTTTTGCGAGTAAGATGTAACAAAAGATAATAAATATTATATATAATATCAACAAAATTAACTAAGTCACACTTATTTATATGTACATATGTATTAGAGATGGGCGCGGGATAGCGGGACCCGCGGCGCCCACGGTACTGATTTAAAATTGGCCGGGATGGACGGTATCGGTAAGACTATAATCCTTTCCCGACACTCCCAATAAAACCGCAACCCCCGCATTTTCACAAAATCTTCCTTAAAAACGATGTTTGAGATATGCACTTTTTTTAAGCAAAACAAATCAATCGGAAGATACCAGATCCTTCAATATTATTTTTATTATTTAAAATTAATTTGACAGACATGCAAATTTTTGTCAACCTTCGATCGGTTTGCAAACCACGCAATTTGTTGTCCGTTTGTAGCCTGCTTTAGATATAGATTTCGGGACCCGCGGTACAATTCTGAAAAACGTCGGGATGGGTGGGTTCGGGACTTAAAAATCGAATTTCGGGATGGGCGCGATCGGGATTAAATATTTAGTCCCGTGCCCATCTCTAGTATGTACATATATCAAATATCTATCAGTAACTACTCATTATATAACAATAATATAATTAATAAATTTCTGAATTTAGATCTAAGCAAATGTGGTGGAACATGGTTATTAGTACGTCCATAAACCTAGCTGACCCAAGTCGCCAAAAATCAATAAAAATTAGCTAGGAATTAGGTGTCTTTTAGGTGTTAATTAGGGCCTCCAAAATTAATTTAGGTGTTCCTTTGGTTTCCGAGAAATTCGCAAAAATGTGTGGGTCAGCTAGGTTTACGTAAACCTAGCTG
>NW_016167409.1:1028-21573 GCF_001687245.7 Rhagoletis zephyria
TAATGTATTCGAATGCATGTTTGACGGCGAAACCCGATTGTGTAATAAATTGCTAAATAAACCAGTTTTCTACTCACGTAACCGTAATAGCAAAAAAAAAACTACTCTTCCAAGCACAAACTTATAAGCATACTTGTGTACATGAGTATAAGGCAAAAATAATAAGAAATGAAAAATTCAATACGAACTGAACTTAAACTAATTAACTGGTTGGATGTAATGTCTACGAGTACAAGTATCGAATACATACTCACTGAGTTGTAGAGTTATGGTGACTCACTTGATTGTCCACTCAAACGCTTACCTGGAAATAATCTTTTGAGCAGCTGAGTCGCGTTTATGTGCACAATTTGTGGGGTGGTGGCAGTCCGAGCGGCTAAAGCCCTGCCGAAACCCAAACTCCCTTGCTGTTCCCGTCTGATCAAGCAATGCTCAATTGTTGCCACTGGTTCAAATAACCAATTGTATGCACATTAGGGTGGTTCAATAATACAAAGTAAAATGAACTTTTTGAAATTTTCCTGCTGCTGTCCCCGCATTTTTTTTTTAATCAGTTAAAGTTTAATGATGCCGCTACGTGGGCAAAATATGCCCATTTGTTCGTAGAAAATTTAAAATCGTTAAAAGTAAGTAATTATTTTTTGAACAAAAAATTGTTACCCTTCAGAAATCGTCAAAAAATAAAATTAATGTGCAATTTTAAAGTTTGACATATCGACCACTGATTGCGATTTTATCGTAAGTGACAAATTATCGAAAACGATTTTTTGATGCAACTAGGTTACCAATACGAGTTACAACGTCCTACAAAATCACAGACTTTGAATTTTTACCGTTACGGAAATAAAGCCAAATTAATTTTAACGTTTGCTTTGTTTACACTTTAAAGATCCCAAGGAATGAAACCGAAACCGTAACCGTTTCGTCTTTCAAAACCAACAAAACCGAAACCGCAACCGTTATCTTAACCTTTAAAGGAACGAAACCGAAAATGTTTCAAGCACAGGTTTCAATCGGTTTCCAGAAGTTTATAAAAATCAGCTGCAGGATCTAACAACCAACATTTTTTCTGTAGTAGCATAACTTTCAAGGCGAATTTTTACAAGGCTGTAGCAGTCACCGAAAAGTGGTCCGAAAAGTTCAGAAATTATCCGTTCTCTCTTAGTGGCCTTTGCCAAGCAAAGACGGCAAGAACGCAGGTCAGTGTTGAAAGCCTGTTTTCTGGCCTAAAATTCATTATGCCACTTACGAGAGCCAATTTAAGTACATAGTAATGTAGTGGATTCGATTTCATTAATAAGAACTAATCAATTGTATGGGGTACAAATATTTAAATAAATTTATTAGCTTTTGCGAGTAAGATGTAAAAAAAAGATAGTTATTATATTATAGTATCAACAAAATTTCTGTGAAAATCACACTTACTTATATGTTTGTATTAGAGATAGACGCGGGATAGCGGGACCCGCGGCACCAACGGTACTGATTTAAAATTGGCCGGGATGGGTGGTATCGGAAAGATCCGTAAAGATATGGCGGGCGGGACGGGACCATAATCCTTTCCCGACCCTCCCGATAAAACCGCAACCCCCGCAAATTCACAAACTCTTCCTTAAAAACGATGTTTGAGATATGCACTTTTTTAAGCAAATCAAAATAATCAGAAGATACCAGATCCTTCACTATTATTTTTATTATTTAAAATTAATTTGACAGACATGAAATTTTTTGTCAACCTTCGATCGGTTTGCAAACCACGCAATTTGTTGTCCGTTTGTAGCCTGCTTTAGATATAGATTTCGGGATCCACGCATTCGCATTTTTAAAACCGCCTAGGATTGTTCTATACCAAAAAAAAATATACCCCTATTTTTTTATTTTGAAAAAAAGAACAAATTAGGGTGTGCTCAAAGCGCTCAAAGTTTTCAATGTATTTTATATGGGGAAAAAACAACTTTTCGTAGAAATAGTGTAGAATTCTTGAAAATCAATATTTTTCGATCGGAAAAGTTTTCTTATCTTCAGGAGTTTCCCGGTAATAATACCCAATTGTTCCTTTAACAATTTTTTCATGGTAACTATATTTTATAGGTCCTAGATAATGCAATGGGGGGACCAATAAAAAATCTTTAATCATAAAAAATGGTTAAATAAACCATTGGATATTAATATTTGAAGTCTCCTGAAGAGAACCACGGTTTTACGATTGAAAAATATTGATTTTCAAGAGCTTTATACCATTTTTACGAAAATTTGTTTTTTCCCCAAATAAAATACATGGAAAACTTTGAGCGCTGTGAGCACTCCCTAAATATTTTTTGATTTCAAAATGAAAAAAATAGGGGTATATTTATTTTCGGTTCAGAACAATCCTAGGGGGTGGCGGCATTAAAATTCCGACTTTATTATTTTGGACCACTCTAATGTACATATATCAAATATCTGTCAGTAACAACTCTCATTATATAATAAATAAATTTCTGAATTTAGATCTAAGCAAATGTGGTAGAACATGGTTATTAGTTTGTATAATTGATTCAGATGAGTTTTCTTTATAAAAATGAAAATTAATTACAATGTTTAATTTCTCCAAAAACAAACCTTGGACCTTTTTTTTGTCAAACTTGTTTTAATTTTTTTTATTCCAAAACGGAAACCGAAACGAATTTTGAAGAACGAAACCAAAACCGAAACCGGAACGTTATTTTTGGATTTGTTTAATTTTTTAATATGCATAATTATTGAAGTTTTTTAAGCTTTCTGAAGGGTACTTATTCGACCATTAAATAGTTTTTTCTAAAGATTTATGTATATGGAAGCTCAGCCGGCATCATTAAATGTTAACCAATTTCAAAATAAAATATGCAGGTCTCCTAATTTTCGACATTTTTTTCAATTTTCAGCCAACCTAATGTATATCAATGTAGTGTGCATTTGGTTATAGAGAGCTACATAAAACTAACAGATCAACCGAAGATTTCATTCATTTGCTCACTCGTGCAGACTAACCAGTTCAGATTCGTCAAATGAAGTGGAGAAATAAAAAAAAAAATGAAAGAAGCAAACTAGGCTTGCTGCAGAAAAACTATAAGCGGCAAACAAAGCCGAAACTTAGATTCATCAAAAACGTTGTGGCAGACGAAAAACAGCTGCTTGAACAATCTAATGCGGTCGGAATTTAGTCAACATGGGCTAAGCGAATTGTTGCTATCCAAACGTTCATTGCCTTAGTCTTTGAGCTGGGATCGCGACACATTTGCAATTCATTCGATTCGATTTAACATTTGCATACATTTGCATGATGTTACGTTTACGTCGCTGGGGCTTGAAGCTTCGCGTTGAGGCTTGCTCCGCTTGCATAATAAGGTTGCATGAGGATGACATGAAAGTAGGTTGCGCTAAGAGCTTTTTTACAGATTAAATAATTGCATTCATAAAGTAATCGTCGTGAAATATGTACGCACATAGGTAAAACCATCGCTTTAAGATTTATCTAAACATTTCTATGAGTTGTGATTTTTATCAACGAAATAATTCTAATAATTAACAGCCCATTACAATACTTAATCACCAATTGACCTTGGGCAAGTCTAAAAGCATATGCCATTGCTCGGTTTCAGATTCCAACGAATCGCGTGGTTAGTCATCCACATGGCATGCTTTCAGCGGCGATAAAGGGAAAATTTGTATGTAGGTATACATACATACACACATATGTACACCATATTTTATTATTTATAAATGCAATGATATCCATAAAAAAAAATCATTTAAAATATGAAGCATCGATCCGATGTATTTCAAATTTGCCCAACAGTTAGTCTATGCGCAAGCGTTTGTAAACAAACAAAGCCGTCTCGTCGTTACAGATAAGATAAGCATGGCATATTTTTGAGGGCATAAGTATGTAACATGAACCAAAAATACAAGATCACCTAATCAAAGAAGCAAGAAAAAAGTATATTTCTGAGTGTTTTTGACATCTGCCTAAGAATGAAAACAAACAAAGAAAACGAAAAAGGCGCGGTGATTGAGTGCGATTAAATTGGTATTTATTATAAAATATACAAAGTGAAACTTGATGACAATTAGCAAAAAAAGTTCATAAAATATGGTTTTCATGATTGAAAGTGTTTTACAATCGCATATCATTACCACGGGTCGATTTTTCAATGCCAACGTTCTGGCCACAAACGTGCACCCACTTTTCACGCAAATTTACGCCTTTTGGCAAACCAAACATACGCACAAACTTGTTCCGATCACACAGCACTTTATTTTATATCATAAATATGTAATAAACCAAAATTTATAATTAAAATCGCTGCAGAAAACACATTCAATCGCTAAAAAATCACTACGAAGAGGTAGAAGACGATGTAAACAAACCCGAAAAACGTCAAAAACGCTACGAAAACTTTTTTCTGAAAATCGATTACAAATACAACGATGGCTGATTAGGTGATCTGTAGTCGTTGGTTCATGAGTATGTAAGGCTTTTTGAAGCACATACATATTTGTTTGCCTATATGTAGCAACTGCGATAGTGTTAAACGAACTGTGACTGTGATATCCAAATTTGTTTTCCTAACAAAATGCCGATGAGAGTTCTGCTGTGAAGCAACATAGTAAATTGAGTATTTTTTTGATAATAAGAGTTTGTATGTTGTTATGTAAGAGGAGAAAGCCTCAGTATTTTCCAACACCTTTGAGCCCCAATGAACATTTGTGTTGGAGGCCAAGTGGATATCAAATATCTGCATATTCCTATTTGCGATGTTGAAATTTTTTTAAGAGAAATAATTTGAGTACTCCTTTTAAGAAAAGTTTGGTTCTCAATTTGAATTCAAAATGTTGTATATCCCCTAGAATATTAACAATTTCTCAAAAATTGGAAAATTTTTTACTATGTGGATTTGGAAAACAACAAACTCCAATACCTTGAATGACTACAAAAGTGAGCTCCCGCTTATGTTTTAAAAATTTCAAAAAAGTACCTACGAAGTATGCAAAAAGATGTGTCTCATTTCATCACTCGGGATTAAGGAAAGTCACATTAATTTTCATTTTTTTTTCGAAATTTTAGCTTTTGCCTACTGCAGAGTGGGGTCTACCTCACACTGGTGTGCTATTATGTAGCTTCGCTTAATTGCAATTTCGTTGTTCGCGCCTGACCGCTGTCTTTAATGTCGTGGCTGTTGTCACACTTTCTGCTTAATTGTGATTAAAATTGTTATTTATGAGTTTTGCGATTTTTCCTCGCATGCGTACATTTGTTTACCCCATACACGCAGTGATGGCACATTTTTTCTCGGCCCTCCAGCAGTCGATCAATGCAATTCGTTGGGCTTGAATTTAGATTGTTTCGAATTTCACGTCCGCCGAACTGTCTCGCTACAGACATAATGCACAAACATACACACATGCATTCATACATAATCTACATATTTATATCTATTTAGTCCGAAACAATCTGCTTTCTAGTTTCAAATATAGTTATACATATGTACTTTTGTTTGTTGCAATCTGCGGTTTTAGTGTTTATATTATGTAATTTAAGTATTTATGCGTATGTGTTTTTGTTATTTTGTATCTATAAAACAATACTGTTCATATGAGTAGGTACTCCTCCAGTATTTCTAAATGGGTTGGGACTTTCTAAACCATAAAACCACATACATAGGTACATACATATGTATATGCCACCACTGCCGCATATATTGTCGAACATGTTTGGCTTGCAGCTGAGGCTGTGATTTTATTTCAATCGTATCGATTTTTTCAATTGCTTATATTTTACAAATACATATGTACATATATGCTCAGATCTCGATTTCCAACACTTTCTTCTCAAATTTGTCCTTCAGTGTGTTTTGTCATTTGATGTGGGGCCTTGGTGTGAAACAGACTCCAGCTAACTGGCTCATAGCTCATACATATGTATATGTAAATAATAGGAAATTTGTTTGGCTCAACCATTGCTATTCGCCTTTGTTCTCATTTCGGGTACCCCCTTCCATTCGGTGCATACTCGTAGCCGATGGTGTGCATTGATCGGTGTGACGCCCGCTTCTTGGGCTCGTGCTGCGGTCTGAAGTCGGTCGTCGGCGCACGCGTATGCGGATGCGTGATACGTGTTTTGTTTAATTAAACTGTGATTGTCTTTCATATCAATTCCGCTGGCATTGACTTCAACACTCAAATCCCCCTCGCTTGTTTACTTTCATCGAACAGTTACCTATATATGTATGTACAAACACACTCATTCATACTTTTGTTTGCTTATATATACGCATATACATATATATGTACATATTTGTTTTGATTTGATCGTTCGTCGACGCATAATCAATCGTAGAATTGGGATGGAGTTGAAGTTGCGAACTATCGGCAAATAATTGCCGGCATACGTTTGACTTTGCTTTGTGTTCTAAATTTGGTTCTGCTTCCTTTTTTGAAAAGCGTATTACCTTTACGCTATACTTATTCAGTCGCCAATAGGTTGGTTGACTATTTTTGCCCCCTCGAATTGCGTAATCAATTTAAAAAATGTGCCTTTTTTATTTACATATGACTGTAAAGTAAGGAATCAATGGACTTTTAATGATTTCAAGGGATCGTATCTATTTCAGCATTTTGTCCACATTTTTCGGGCGGCGAATTCTGAGTGCAGGCGTTCTCAGACCGATTCAATCACTGTGAAATTAAACGCTACAAAAAAGCTCACAAAGTAGATACATATATTTTATATACGTATGTATGTATGTATGTGTAGTTGTAAAAACACTAAAATGGTTAAACTGCAAAGATAGGCAAATGAAAATCTAAAACGAATTAGCAAACTGGAAAGAAACGCTAAAAACAATTATTAAATTACTACATTGCAACGAAAGAAAGAACCGAAAAGTCAAGACGAGAATGAAGTAAGAAAACAAATCGTTCGCTTGCATAGTTTGTGGCGAAAATGAAGTGCATGTCTGTAGGCAAAAAAAAAAAAACTGATTATAATGACTTTGAAGTGAATAAGTGCGAAATCTGCAGAATTGAGGTAATATAACACACACCATCTTGCGAATGAGATGAAATATAAAACTCTCGAAGAAACTGTGAAGTGCTCGAGCTGGCGAATTCGACGAACAGTTGGCATTCGGTGTAGGCCACAGTCGCTCTGTCATGGCCAATATGCCCGCCATGTGGTGACTTCGCATGTCTTCGAATGGTCAGTGAGCACATGCAACTGGAGACTTTCAGAAAACATATAAGTAAATATGTACTTACTTTGAGTACATATGTATACTTATTTTCCAAAATATATACAGTCAGTGGTAAAATTATGCACACCCTGAAGTTTTAACGATTTTATTTATTCATATTTTTCATACGATATTTTTCTTATTTTTTTATAAAAATACTAGCAGACCCGGCGAACTTCGTCCCGCCCAAAATTAATTTTTTGTATTGAAACATTTTGGTACAACATTTTCACCAGCAGTTCACGTCCATGATTTTCAGTGACGCGTTTATCTTCTAATATTACGGTTTCGTGGTTGTCGGAAGGCATATTTCCATTACCANTTTTTTTTTCGCTGAAGATGTTGCGTACCTTCTTTCACATAAAGATTGTATTCATGCGTTCTATGGAAGAAAATGCGCAGTAGCCTCCGCAAAAAAAAGTTCTCAAAAATCATCGGTAATTTTTAGCGACTTGAAACTTGCATTATACTAAAAAGGGCTACAAAACTGCATACTCAAAAATTTTGCAAAAAAAAAATTGAAAAAATGAAAATTTCAGTGAAGATTTCTTGGTATTTCTTACATTTTCCCGAGTTCTGTGTGAAATTCAAAGAAAAAATGATTCTTTTGAAATATGTTTTATAAAAAATTAAGCAAAATTTGGTATGGAAAATATAAACAAATGAAATCGTCAAAATGTCAGGGTATGCATATTTTTGACGCTGAATGTGTATACATATAAATTTATGTATATTTATGTATTTATGTATTTGAACGCGGCAGTTGTGAGCACATTTAGTTATTCCAAATTCATGCAATTGGTATGCAGAATGCGGCTTGTTGCCAAGTCTTCATACTAATATGTAAATTGTGGTACATCACCAAAACAATTGCAATTTTCCACAGGGATTATAAAATTTATTATAGTTTAAGGCGTCCGCCAAAATATTTCGGAAAATACCTTCAAATAACTCATTACTATTATTCTAAGCTTAAACTTTTCTATCATCTAAGGTTAATTTTTAGAAAAAATATATATTTTTTAAACTAATTTTATCTATCATCAACTCGATGTTTGTGCCCAAAACATAAAGTTTCATAAATACATTAATTAATACATTTTTTTACTAAAATTGCAATTATCTTCGAATGCATTGGTCCTACATAATTTGGTATATGGACCTTTTTTGAGGAGAATCGAAGTAAGCTGAGAAATTTTTTTTTTTACCACTTGAATTATAGTGGACTTGGGCGAGCCTAAGATATTGACCAAACATTTTAATCTTGCACACAGATTTTTTTAGACCGTAATGGACTATATTTTTGCTATTACTAATCAAAATTCTAAAAGATCGGATTTTTGGCACACGCTAATGTGTGCGCATGTGTATGTTTAGATATACCCGTAATAGTTATAATAAGTCTCCTAAGTACAGAACTAGGTTGCTTGGTTATCAGGATATTTGGTTAAAAATTATTATTGTTGTAAACTGAAGAAAAATATAACCACATAACCAGATAACCTGATAACCAGGCAAGTGTGAACAACCACAATGATTACCTACAAAGTAAAACTCGGTTTTCTGGAAAAAACAACGAAATATACATACATACATATGTACATAAATATGTATGTATGTATGTACACTCTGCTTGTAGCTGACGGTTCTACAGTTTTCTTTTACTTCACGGACTGAATATTTTCAAGTCGACATACTTCAGTGCACATCATAGAAAAATAAATAGTTAAGGCTAATAAAACTTTATTAAATTACATGACGATTAAACGAAAATCTTGTTACGATGAATTACTACAAAGTGCGTCCGCGTATTAGTGGATTTAAATTGTGTTGGTAGCCTTAAGATAATGTTGGTATTATTTGGATAAAGTATAATTTTTATGTCTGAATTCGAAAAGTTTCGGTGGTTTTTGTGCTTCTTGCTTCCTTCACCTCTAAGGTTCCCAATTAAACAGCATAGAAGCTAATTTACCATTTTGTGAAAAGAGCTCTGCCGTTAAGAGCTGTCTGAAGTGGCGGCGTTTTCTTCGACAATTTTTTTTTTTGTATGGACTAAAATAATAACGCCAACTGCAAAAGAAATAAATTATCAAAAATCCTCGCGATTTCTTAGTCACTTGAAACTTGCACTTTAATGGGCTATGAAATTGCATGCTTTGAAAAAGTTGTTTACAATGTGGAATTTTTCTACAAAGCTTTAAATTTGGACTTCTGTATGNTCTTAGTCACTTGAAACTTGCACTTTAATGGGCTATGAAATTGCATGCTTGGAAAAAGTTGTTGTAAAAATGTGGAATTTTTCTACAAAGCTTTAAATTTGGACTTCTGTATATGGTTTTTGGTAGATAATGAGTTGTATTTTTATAAAAAAGAAATAATAAACATTTAACAAACGAAAAAAAATAACCAAAACTGCTCAAAATTCGTGTCCCTATTACTGTAAGGTGGCTAATGTCTTTAATCCTTGTTTGATCCATGTCGAATCCTTACGACTAACTGCAGTAATCCTTACTACTTTTGTAAAAATACGACATGGATTAGACAAGGATTAGAGACATACATAAGCCACTTAACAGTAGGAAGGGATTTGATTTTTTGAATATTGAATTGTGTCGTTATTGCAGAGGACCATCGATATGTTATTATATGTATGTTTTTTTAGATTGTTGCCGAATAAAAGTAATAAAAATATGTGCATGTTCCCGAACCTTAAAACCGAACAGTAATCCCGGTTCAAAGACAAAAAACCGTTTTGACGCAGCAGTACAAAGAAGCAAAAATGATTTGAACCGAATTGGCCAAATTTTACATGCGATAATTTTCTTTCGAACCTTTTTCTTATCGTAAAATACAAATGCAATCAGAGTATTCAATTAAACGCGTAAATGCCTCGTTAACACCGCAAAAATGCGATCTCGTAATTGCGCAAATTTAAGCTAGGAATCCAGTGCGTAAACAATGCGAAAAATTCAAGCGGAGTGTAAATTCGAAATAACATCGTTTAAATCTAAATAAAAATAAAGCTTAATACAATTTGCATTTTTCCTTGATCTTGNAGTACAAAGAAGCAAAAATGATTTGAACCGAATTGGCCAAATTTTACATGAGATAATTTTCTTTCGAACCTTTTTCTTATCGTAAAACACAAATGCCATCAGAGTATTCAATTAAACGCGTAAATGCCTCGTTAACACCGCAAAAATGCGATCTCGTAATTGCGTAAATTTAAGCTAGGAATCCAGTGCGTAAACAATGCGAAAAACTCAAGCGAAGTGTAAATTCGAAATAACATCGTTTAAATCTAAATAAAAATAAAGCTTAATACAATTTTCATTTTTCCTTGATCTTAACCTTTGGCTTTATGTGGTGCGTTAATGTAAAACCGTGTGCAAACTCTTCAATTTATGTACGTGTTTTTTATTTTATTTACACGTTTAGACGAATGAATACCTGCTGAAGCTGTGTTTTCTCACGCATTGTTTTTTATTCTTGTTTGCATTTTCTATTTCCATTTCCATTTCCATTTCCAATTCTATTTATGTGTATATTTTGTTTATTTTGACCACCTTTTAAGCTTTTTTAAATTTTCATCAAATGTAAACATTTGTGGGAGCTCATAGCATACCTAGTCTCTACAACATATGTACACATGTATGTATGTGCTATCACGCAAAATCTTTAATCAAAGTCTAATAATTCTTTATACTAATTTCGCAATAGGAAAATAACATACGTGTAGCTCCTGCTCACAAGCTTTGCAGAGCGCATGTTCGATATAAATACGAATGCATTTTTTATCTTTTGCCTGATTTTACGTATAAACAGCTAGTACTGCTTTATGTTTATGTTTAAATTAATCATAAAAAATGATGTGAAAATTGCTGAACGAAAATCTTCCAATACAATCAGTTCAAACTGAGCAGGTGGTAATCGTCTAAGACGTGTGCGACCTCAGGGTTTCTTATGAAATTATTGCAAAGAACGCATATCGTTCGTTTGTATTGATTTTTTTTTTACAAAAATCCCTAGGTACAGGCAAACGTTTTGTCCCTATAAACATTCGGACTCATTTTAGGACCAGAAAAGTCAAACAATTCTGAGTTGTGACGCTCATTATGAGCTCAAATACGAGTCAGAAAAGAGCATATTTCCCTTCACCGAAGGCTACGCCAATATGAGTTCAAGTTAGGAGTCATTGTAGAGTCTGAAATGTGACACTTTCCCAGTTTTAAAAATAAATATTCTTTATAATTCTNAAGAACGCATATCGTTCGTTTGTATTGATTTTTTTTTTACAAAAATCCCTGGGTACAGGCAAACATTCGGACTCATTTTAGGACCAGAAAAGTCAAAGAATTCTGAGTTGTAACCCTCATTATGAGCTGAAAAGCATATCGCTAGCTTAGAAAGAAAAGTTGCTAAGTCCCATTTTAAAAATTTTACGGGAGAGGAAAAAATCTTCCTATAGCCATTTTTTTTAACTATTTCTCAAGACTTTGAATCAAACATTTTGCGCGTTTAAAGCAAAGCAAAACTCCATAAGAATCAGAAGGATTCGATATTTATTAAAAGATGTCGTATTATTTTGACCTTATCGGATTTGTGGTGCTTCTTTTGGACTTAGCAAATTTTCCTTTTATTTCTTATGAAGAGGAAAAAATAAAACAAGTATGTACCTTTATAATTTTCGAAACGATGCCTATTCAATTTCTCTAGCCTCCTATATCAAAATATGAGTTTTCATAAAAAGTGGACTTAGCAACTTTTCACTCTAAGCTAGCGATATTTCCCTTCACTGAAGGGTACACCAATATGAGTTCAAGTTAGGAGTCATTGTAGAGTCTGAAATGTGACACTTTCCCAGTTTTAAAAATAAATATTCTTTATAATTCAGATTATTAATAAACTTTTACTTGTACGTGAACTTTGTTACTTTTGTTTTACTCAGAATTTAACTCACCAAAATAGTCCGAAATGAGTCAGTCTGGTTGACTGGTCTCAGAATCATATTTATGAAGAAAGAAATACTCATTTTAGACTCAAATTCTGAGCACTCAGTACATTGTTGAAAGGGGTACGACGTAGCTTTAAAGTAGTCTAAATGAACATATATATGTATGTTTGTATGTATATGTAGGTACATATGTATGCATATTTTACGCGGCAATCTATTGAATTCTTGCTCAAGCTAAACTTCTATTACGTCTTGAAAGAAATAAATATTTGGAGCACNAATGAGTCAGTCTGGTTGACTGGTCTCAGAATCATATTTATGAAGAAAGATATAATCATTTGAGACTCAAATTCTGAGCACTCAGTACATTGTTTAAAGGGGTACGACGTAGCTTTAAAGTAGTCCGAATGAACACATGTATGTATGTATGTATGTATGTATATGTACATATGTATGTATATCTTATTCGGCAATCTCTTGAATTCTTGCTCAAGCTAAACTTCTATTACATCTTGAAAGAAATAAATATTTGGAGCACANCATATGTATGCATATTTTACGCGGCAATCTATTGAATTCTTGCTCAAGCTAAACTTCTATTACGTCTTGAAAGAAATAAATATTTGGAGCACAAAAAAAATACGTACTTTTAAAATTATTTTACAATAAAATTCCAAAGGAACTTATCGTGTTTACGAGTTTCACAACCTACCCGACTCGTTTCCATTGCCATAAATTGTTGTTGCCAATGAAATTTCCGGTTGATTACGCATAGTGGCAACATTTACCTAATTTTTTTTTTGCTAATGACTTAATATACTTATGTATATTTACTTATATATATATATTTACAAAAGGAATTTGTGTTTGTTTTACTTTGTGATAAACTTGAGCCGTAAAGTTCTNTGCTAATGACTTAATATACTTATGTATATTTACTTATATATATATATTTACAAAAGGAATTTGTGTTTGTTTTACTTTGCGATAAACTTGAGCCGGGAAGTTCTGGCTTGAACTGAGTGAATCCCTGAAATGTTCTTGTAAATCTATTTTCTTAATTGATACCAAGGTGTCGTATTTTTTATTGACACTGAATCATGTTAAGATTGATAAATAATTTGTGATCCAGTGTAAATGGAATACATATTAGGGGTTTTCACACTGATCTCGTTACTTCCGTGCTTAATAGTTTTATGAATATTTTGTGGCAACGCAACGCAAGTTTTCTAAAGCCAAAGCAGCAATTTCGGTTTGTCTCCGGTGTAAATAATTTTTAGCTGTAATACGAAGCAAGCAGATGAAATAAATCCTTTAAAGTGCAAATTTCACTTTTAGACACAGCATAAGCGAGTAGTTGAACCACACATTCCGTTCGTATGAGCCGCATATTATATTCTATTGAGAATACTCCTTTAAGAGTAGGGAGGCAAAAAAAAAACGAATTACAAGTGAACCGTGAAAAGTTTTTTTGTGTGTACATCCATCCATACATGCATACCTACAAACATATACACATATTGTGCGAAGATGTGTGCGTATTCAGGGCAAAGGCAATAGAGTCAAGAATTCTTGTAAGCACCATTACAATTTCATGAAGCAGAAATTGATGATGAAAAGGAATTGGAGATGGCGAGGGCAGAAGAAGTGGTTGTGGATGTGGAAGCGACCTCAACCGCAACACCAATAACAATGATGTATGTATGTATGCACACAGTAAAGTCAAACGGAAAGGAAAGGTCATACAAATTTATTTATCTGATTTAATTGGGTATTTGAATAGACTTGTCCGACTATTCATAACTTTGTCATAATTCCAATTGATTGACAATTGTCAGCAGACAGGCAGGCAAACTGTGAAGAAGGAAGTGAAGTGCGAGTTGGATATGGAATGAGAAGAAGACAGAAGAAGAGGTGGAGGAGCACGGCAAGGCGCATCAGCTGTAACTTAAAGCTTGCTGTCAGAGCAATTTGTACGAGTATTGACGTGAATTTTCGTCGAGTAGTGCGGCAACAAGCTCCGAGTCGCCGCGAATGCAATTCACTTGGCAATTTATATCTTGAAATGTGTCATTTAAAAAAGACATTACGTGTAGAATTTATGCCACTTGCCATTTGTTGCTATTGTTGATACGTTTTACTTTTTCTTGTTTACGAACATTGTTGCATTGTTTATCAAACGAAATTGTTGAAAAAAGGTACGAACGAAAGACAATAGACGTTTTAATAGAAAAAGTAAAATTAAGGTCAATTTGACTAGCTTATGAAGGTCAAAACTGGCCGATGCAATTGGCTGCCGGCCGCTACACGGGTGACTGCACGCAGTGGCGTAATTATGTCCGTTTGTATGAAAAATGAGTGAGCTTGTGTATGTAATGCGTGTTGCGTCTCGTCGCGCACGTCGATTGTAGTAGATTTGCTATACTCGTGTTTTATATATTCCTCGAGTTGTTGTGACGATTCGTATGATTTATTGCCTGATTATGTGTGTCTGAGCGGTCACTACACCGGATTCGCTTAGCTGCGCTTACTCGAAAGTGTCCCAGGAAACATATTTCCGCTTGGTTATTTTTTTGTTTGTTTTATGTATCTTTTTTTAGTGTAGCTGTTTTTCCAATATTTAATTTCAAGCAGCAAACTGTTAAATGCAATTGTACATACAGTTGCGAAAACATAAATAGGGACGCGACAGTTTGACCACTTTGTGCAAAAATTAAGAAAATTCGACATATAAGGGCGCACTGCTTACTACTACACCACAGCGGCCATAATTGCTCCGTATGTATAGATACATATATGTGTGTTTGTTAGAGGCAAATCTTGCAATAAATTTTTGACCAAGTTCCCAATGCCCCAGAGACTTAAAACTTCACAGATGCCTCAGAACCCGATTGCAATGCAATACGAAAGATGAGTTAAGCCGATAGGTGGCACAAAAGTCAAGATATTTGAAAAACTCGTATTTATAGTCCGATTTGGTTCATATTTAGAAGCTTACTTTAAAAATATTTGTTACTACAATTACAATTTGTTAAAATAATGCCTCCCAAAATCTCATACCTAATGCTTGCAAACACGAGGCAGAGATACAAAAAGTATTCAACCGTCTCATCCGCTTTTGCAGGCAGGAAGGGAAAATGGGGTTGTCATGTATGCCGATCACAGCTAGGTGTCTGCGCCGAGTAAAGTGTCCAAGTTGTCTGCCGTCCAATATATTCACTGAAAGCAAATACCCAACCAAGCCCCCGACACTGAGGACAACATGAGTTTCACCCACCTGTATCCTCTCGAAGTCTCCCAGTCATTACTGAGCGAGATATTTACCCAGTTTCTGACGGTGGCTTCGATGGCCGCAGGTAGGAATGCTCTGGCTGGTTGCGGAGTGCAGAATACATGGTCTGCGCCCCCTCTGGCCAAATGCCTCATTAACAGGTACTCCCGAGTGACCTTGCACCCAGAATAAGACAAGTTCGTTCGATCTTTTCAAACATAGTTTAGCCGAAACTTGCAATGCCAGACCAGTCTGGAACTTGTTAAAGAGCTGGCCAATCATCATGTACTTACTCCTCAAAGTAGATATGAGCGCGGAATATCAGGACGCACGGTACTCCCGATCTTTCTTAAAAATATGAAATAATAACTTTTATTGCTGGCCTTCAGGCACTCTGCCGTATGCAGCTTTTTACAATTTTGTATTCAAAATATCTCTTATTTTTCACAGGAAAAAGCTAATATAATTTTATCCTTATCTAATTGAGGCATATTTATCTTCGGCTTTAAACCAACAAAGTGCATCACATGGAAATATGAAATGCAATTTGAATGTGAATTGGGCGTGCGAATTCTGAATTTCCAGCCCATATGCAGTTAAACGCCATTACGAACGTGCACACGTATTTACTAACATATGCACATTTCACTGGCTATTTTCAGTGACAAAAGATATCCTTGACATTTCACAATGACCAGAAAGAAAGGCTGGTGAACGCGCCACACGACGGTTATTAACGCGAACCACAGCAAGGCCTGTCAATATGCAACACCGTCTAACTGTTGCCACATCTAAACACACAAAGCAGCCAGCAATCTATTTTCACCCACCAACACACGGAATGGGAAGAAATTACAAGCATTTCATTTACATTTCGTGTGTGGCATGTTGAAAGTGTTGCAACATTCATTAACGCAGACACACACATAGAGGTACACGTACACACATTCATACATACACACATACATATAATTGAAAAAAATCGTGGAAAGGCATTTTAAAAGCAAGGAAAAAATGCTGACAAATTTGTATTGTCACGCTATATTTGCGTTTACTTCCTTCCCCGTTCTCTTCGTGGCTTTTCTCACTATTCATTGTTTCTCTTTCCGCTGATTGACTTATGTACATATGTACATATATGCCGAGGCTTAAAGTTTCTTTCTGATTCTAACTCAATTCCGTGGAGTGCCTGCTCCCTAGTGATGAAAAGTGAAATGCGTTGAGTCATTTCCAGTGAAAAGTGCGATGACTCTTCAACAGTTTTGAACCAACAAAATGGGTCATGTTATTCTTGGTAGTTTTAACCCTATCAGGACCATAAGCCGATAATTATACAAATCGTAATCGGCGACGCATCGAATGTTAAATTATCAAATTCAGATATCAAACAAAACATTTGTATTTAAAAAAATAATTTTCTCGTACAAATTGTCATAAATTTGAACTAAAACAAATATTCTTCCCAGTCTTTTTTTTTGTATAAAAAATGTAATTATGTATCTAATCTTACATTATTTTTTTTCTAAATTTGGCAAATTTTGTATAATTTTGATAGATACTATTTTTCTAGGTTGTTTTTCTATTATGACTTTTTTGTAAAATATGTATCCTCAAAATTTATTTATTTTTTTGATAAAATGATTTCTTTCCCTATTATTTTTTCTTTAGTTTTCATTCCCATAAATAGTTTTTCCTGAAGGAAACAATTTTTACCCCAAAAATAGTTTTTCCCCCCCAAAAAATCTTTGTTCATAGGTACTGTTATAGAAAATGTTAAAAAAAAACTATGTTTTCTTCCAAAATATTATTTTTTTAAGGAAAACTAGTTTTTTCCCCAAAAAATCTTTAATTCTACTGTTTGGTAATTTTTTAAACATTTTTTTCTTTAAAAACAATGTTTTCCTAACCAACGTTTTCACGTAAAACTTATTTTTTCCTTGTTTTTGTTATATTTGCAAAGGAAAATTTTTTAAAATCCATTTTTTCGAAAAAATTCCATTTTCCTAAAACTTTTAATTTTTATAATTTTTTGTAATAATATGAGGCACATTGAATCAAAAAAAAATAAAATAAAACTACTATAAATACACATTTCCTTATGAGTAGAGTAACATTTTGGGAAATATATTTTCCTTAGTCCTGAAAGGGTTAAGAGCTCGTTCGCGAAACAATATTGAAAAGAAGAAACGAAAATTGCAAATAGTTTGTTATCGGTTAAGCTCAAAAGCTACTACCTTTGCCGCGTCTGATGTATTTACGTAAACAATTTTCAAATGCATGCAAATATTTTAAGAAAGAGGGCTTGATGAAATCTGAACAAAGGATAATGAAAATTCTTTCCAAACCCCATCTTCTAAAACTCTTCGCCTCTTGAGTAGAAATGGCCCGACTCAGTGAACTAATGGCGATTCACTCGCCTATAAAATTTTTTTATTCTTGTACCTTTGAACTTCAGGGCATTCCTTTAAAAAATATCTTAATAGTCACTTTTAAAAAACGACTAGTTCTTGCTTTAAAAATATGTATGCACGTGAATTTTCATAACTCAGCTCGGACACTAGCCAAATTCAAAATAAAGATATTTTTTATACATAGTATATATGTATATTTTTCAAGCCAACACCTCTCGCTTAATTAAGCTACTTCGAACAACGACCAACCCACCCTTAAACAGGTTAACCAGTAAAAGTTTACCTTACCTGCCTAATGGGGCCCAAAGTGTATCAGCAGCATAATCGCCAACTGCTATTATACAACAATACGATTTGTGGCGCCTCTCACAGTTGGTGTCAACGAAAACAAACCATTGTCATCACTCAGCTGGCTAGACGAGCAAAAAAAAAACGTTGACAACACGCGACATTCGTTATAGAGATACAAGCCAAATGGTGGCCAGCTGTGGGGACGCTGATAAGTTTGGCCAACGCAATACGTACGGAGTGAATGTTCGGTATCAATGCTTTTTGACACCTTTGGTGGGTTTGTGCAAGAAAAGAGCAAAAAAAAATATATNCACGCGACATTCGTTATAGAGATACAAGCCAAATGGTGGCCAGCTGTGGGTACGCTGATAAGTTTGGCCAACGCAATACGTACGGAGTGAATGTTCCGTATCAATACTTTTTGACACCTTTGGTGGGTTTGTGCAAGAAAAGAGCAAAAAAAAATATATGTAAACACCAGAGGTAAATCTGAAGCGGCAATCAATGAACCACTGAAACCACCCCCAATCTAGGCAAGCGAATGAGTGTTTCATATATGTCGATACATACCTAAACATAGATAAATATCATATATACTTAGTAGGGGTAAAGTAAATCGAACTTTAGTGCGAGGGTGTAAATGGGGCATGGCTGGGCAGTGGATTGGCGATTACTTACATATGTTATTATGTGTGTATGAGCCTGCTCTTCTGTATTTTTTTTATTTACTTTTCATTGTGTTTTTTTTTTGTTTTGTTTTGTTTTGTTTGTTGCGTGTTTTGTACGTACCGCAGTGTNGCCTGCTCTTCTGTATTTTTTTTATTTACTTTTCATTGTGTTTTTTTTTTTGTTTTGTTTTGTTTTGTTTGTTGCGTGTTTTGGTACGTACCGCAGTGAAACAAGACCCGATCCCAGTGTTTTAGGGTTTCCTTGTAAAAGAGCAGACTGATGAATGTTCTTGCGTTGTATGCGTATCTGTATGTGTTTGTGCACATGAGTTTAATTTACAATATTCGCATGCATTACATGCGACTGGGTGGTTGGAGGCAGCACATTGAGGCAACGCGTTTAAATTTCGCTTTTAACCCTCAAAAGTATTTCCGGCTTAAATGTAGCCGTGCATGCAAATGTTCGTTTAGGCGAATATATCTGTGCTTGCTTATGTAGTTAGATAGATAATACTTATGTAGGATTAGTAAAATTTCGAATAAACGACTTAGCCGTATTATATGTGTCCTTTGTACTGCATAAGAAATAAAAGAAAATACGAAAAGTCAATGGTGGAAATTATGTATCAGTAAGGACACAATACATTCATATTTTTCGTATGCATACCTTTGTATTTATGCGTATGCGTGTATTTATGTTACCGGCCAAACCCGATCTTAGGACAAACTAGTTTGGACTAGGCTAAACTAGATCTGGCNGAAAGTGATGCTGGTAACAGAGGAAGAAGAAGGCCTTCACTGCGATGGAGAGACCAGGTGGAGAACGACTTGGCTTCACTTGATATTTCCAGATGGCGTCAGTTGGCACTGAAGAGAAACGGCGTGCTTTATTGAACTCGGCCAGAATCGCTGGGCGGTTACAGCGCTAGTAAAGAAAAATAACACATTAACTTGTTGAACTGTAATGAAATTACAAACCAATTTTTCTATATATTTACATATAAGTCAGTACATTGAATTAAAGAAAGAAGAGTTGATGTGTCCTTGTGAAGTTATTAAAAATGAATTTTGTATGCGAACGGCGAGGCAAATAAAGAAAAGTTCCTTGAATCGATGTGAAAATCTATTAAAACTTTGCCTTTACGTAACAAAGAAGCTGAAAATTTTCGTTGAAGGCCGTCAAATTAACGGGGTTACGTCTGAGTTCTCTTCGAACTTATATTTTGCGAACTACAGTGTGTGTGCATATGTTTGTATGTTGTTCTGCAGACACTCAGCTCTCTGCTGTTGCTTTCTCTAAAGCTGGCATTTGTAAAGCCCAGCCCACATAGAACTTTCGCGTTGGCGTTGTTTAACAGCTGACTATGAATACGCACAATTACATGGACATGTCGACATATCAACGGCAACGCCAACGCCAACGGTTACGCATACAAAAAGATGGGCATCTCTCATATTTTTGCGCGCGTGGTCAATCAGCTGTTGCAAATAAATACAATTATGTGAAATATTTTTAATTTTCAATCAAATATGGATAAGAAATATCCTTTTTCATGCAATTATGGATATGAAATATTCATTTATCTGTCGTTAGTATTTTAATTTACTGGTCAAAGCATTCCCTGTCAAGCGGTCGTGCGTTCTGTGCAACCAACGTCAACGCCACAGCCAACGCGAAAGTTCTATGTGGACCGACC
>NW_016167410.1:0-10947 GCF_001687245.7 Rhagoletis zephyria
TATCATCTGTAATATGTTTACATAGTCAAGCGCGCACATTTTGTTCTTAGTCCAAAGTATTGGACCAACTTCTTCCTTCGGGGAGCAGCCCTATACCATAATGGAACTCCCGCTGTGCTTAACCGTCTTTTTCGTGTGTTGTGGATCAAAGGCTGTGTTCGTAGGACATTTTACGTACAATTTTCCATCTGATCCAAACATATTACTCTTTGTTTCATCAGACTGCAGCACATTTTTCACCGTTTTGACGAAAAAGATGTTTTCTGGCAAAACCAAGTCTGTTGTTTTTGGTTTTAAGGCTCAGCAACGGTACCTTTCTAGAGATTCTGGCTGAAAGTTTGACTTCTGCCAATCTGTACGTCATGGCTCGGCTTGTTACATCGACATTCAATTCTGTTTTCAGCTTTCTTGAAGACAGAAAAGAGTTAACTTTGTAATGCCGAATTAAACGCCTTTGATCGCTAGCAGTGCTTTGTACGTCGTGTTTCTGGTTTTTTACGCTATGAAGGGCAGGGAACACCTTGTTTTCTTAAACCTATTATTAAATTCTTCTCCTCTTCCGTGCAGTGTTTAGCTCGGCCCATTTTATTATGTTTTATGTTTCAATAACCTATAGTATAACCCTACTTTAGTTAACATTCTTTAAAAACCTAATTAGAAGTGCCAACAATAATTAATTTACCTTTTGTAAAGCACCAATATTAACAAACACGTTTTGTTTCTATTATTTTTTCCAAGCGCAACAATTCAATTGTTTACTCTCTCGCACATAAAGTGAAAAGGATACAAACTAGCGGAATATAATGTTTTCGGAGACTATTTAACAACATACCTTCGGCCCAAGGTTCCTATTCCCATTGCTGTCTGTAAGTTCGTCAATGTTTTTTTGTGCGCTTGCCACTTTGTAAAATTCTTTTTACACTAAGGAAATCAGAAATATATGCAGTCCATTCGGTAAATGCCAATCACAGCGATCCTTTTACAATTTGGTGTAATGAAGTGAGAGAAAATGTGTTCAGCCAAAGCCATTAAAACAGGTATTTTCCACGAATAATACTTTGACAAGAAAAAACCTTCTTTTGAGAAATTTTTAAGGGCAGGCAGTAAAATATATGTATTTTCATTTCAATATGAATATTTTAAACCAAACAAAAATCCCCATCAAATCCCCACATCCCCAAACGAAAAAAATCTATCCCCAAATGGTTTCAGAAATCCCCAAAATGGGGCGAAATCCTCACATCTGGCAACTCTGTGTTTAGGTTTCTTTACTTTTATTTTAATCTCTACATTTAGACCTTTCTTCTTCTACATACTCAACTTTACCTTCTACCTTGTTTAAGCCTTACCCCCAATTCTGTGCACTTGACAAAGTGTCAAGCTTGTAGTGATGTGCTGAATTGTCGGTACCCAATACTTAAAAAGGATTTCGGTATCCAATACTTCCTTTTCGGTACCCAATACCGATTCGTTACATTAAACCTTCGCCATTATATGCATTTCAAATTTAGAAAAAAACTTTCATTACTAATTTATATGATATCGGCTAAAACACTTGAACTTATCGCAACATAGAAATATTATTTTGAAGTGAAACTTCTTTAGCGGCGGTTGGTTGGTTGGGAGTAAATTGGCAAGTTCAGGGGAAATTGCACACGGAAATGATGCAACGGATATGGTGCAACGGAAATGGTTGGGGCTGAAACAAGTGCTTCTTGTGTGTATGCATATGGTGTTAATTAAAAAAAAATTTCTAATAAAAGGTTAAAGAATAAAACTTAGAAAAAGACCAATACAAGAATGAAAGTAAAGGTGAGTACGTACATAGATATACAAAAGGATAAAGGCAAAGGTAAAAATAAAAACAAAAACAAAGATGCGTAAAGATAAAGGCAAAAATGAAGACCAAGGTAAATTTAAATACTTTACTTATACATATATAGGCAAAGGTGAAGGGGAACATGTAGATGAAGAAAATGATAAACATACAAGTATAAACATAGATGAGGATGAGGATACCGATAGAAGTAAAGACGAAGATAGGGGAAGAAAGATTAAAATAAAGGTACCTAAAGTGGAAACGATATAGCGACAGACACAGAGTCTCAATCTGGGAACTATTTTGCGATTTTAGATATTTTCGGGATTCTCGAGAATTATCGATATTTTTATCGGTTTTGTTACTGATATCTTTATCGATCTTGTTATCGAAATTTTTATTGATATTGTTATCAATTTTTCTATCGACATTTTCGGAATCTATCGATGTAATAATCGATATTTTTATCGATTTGGTAATCGATATTTTTAAATATTTTGTTAACGATATTTTTTATCGATTATGTTATCGATATTAATCGGTTTTGTTATCGATATTTATCGAACTTGTTATCGATTTTGTTATCGATATTTATCGGGTTTGTTATCGATATTTATCGATTTTGTTATCAATAATTATCGGTTTTGTTATCGATATTTATCGATTTTCTAATCGATTTTGCTACCAAAGGTGTTATCGATGTTGCTATTGAAATTTTTATCGAATATGTAATCGATTTTGTTACCGATATTTCTATCGGGTTTGTTATCGATATTTTGTTGGACGTTATTATCGATTTTGTTATTGATAGAGTATAAAGATAAAAATGAAGATAATGGAAAACCCGAATAACATGAATGTTATTAAAACGAACAGGAGTAGAGGTAGGGATCTAGATAGAAAAAATATAACCTTAAGCAAAAGCAGATCTGTGTATGTATACATTGATTATGAGGGGCTGTCCATATATTACGTAAGACCTTTGTGGGGGAGGGCGGATCTAGAATTTTCTTACTTTTTCTTTTATGTGTGGAGGGGGCGTCGTGTAGATTCTTACGTAATATTATTTTTCTTGTATTCTTATTCAAAATTGTTCTTTATAAAATACGAAAATTCACCCGATTAAAGTACTAAATTGCATTGAAATGAAAAATATACATTAAATACGGGGGATACTACAATTTTTTACAACTTTTGCTTTAATTTTTCTATTTTTCTAAAAAAAAACCTTACTCTTCGGTGTCTATGTCTATGTAATGAAGTTTTTAAGACTGACTAGGCATACATCCATTCTGTAACCAGTTAGCGGAAAGTTTCGGATCGATATCGCACTTGTTGACGTAAAAATATTTCATATCATACGTCAACAAAACCGATACCGATTCGAATATTGTCGCTAACCGCCCTGTAGGAAATTGAATTAGTTTGAAAGTAATTTATAAACTACTTTATTTTAAACGATAACTAATTGAAATTCTCACTATTTTACCTGCAACGAACTAATTTACTTAACATGGTGATGTCCTAGGAAGCAGTTAATTTCCTTTTCCTGCATGTATTTTCAACTACTTTAAAATGCATTTGGCTTAAACAACTTCAACGTCAGTATGTTTCGTTTGAATACGCTTTCGTTTTGAACTTCACAGATGCTTTTTTCATATTTAGAAGGCAGAAAAAAAATATTATTATCATTTTCACATGTTGCCTCCGTCGGGAGTCGAACCCCGACGTTCTGGAAGCTAACAAGTAACAGAAAACATTTCTGCACGCTCAGCTACAGCCAGACATGTAAATGTGCTTTCAAATGTTCAGTTTGAATTGTGTGCAAGCAGCAAGTCGACTGTCCGACTCTGCACTTAATTTCAACTACTTTAAAATAAATTTGGTTTACACAACTTCAAAGTCAGTATGTTTCTTTTGAATACGCTTGCATTCTGGACTTCACAGATGCTTTTTCATACTTCCAAGACACAAATTGTTTTTTTGAGCAAAAATAGTATAAAAATTCGAAACACGAGTAAATGTTTATTTATTTTAAAGTAGTCTTTCAATTAGTTGATTAAAGAAAAAATCACTTATTTCCGTCAGGGTGGCTACAAAATCTGCCCCAGGCCTACAAAAATGATATCGTCCGATTTAGCTGGAACAAAAATGCTTCAAACAAGTAAGAGTTTCTCTGCATTATGGCATCGAACCTACATATATACATCTTTCATTTGAATCAGTATTAAAAGCTATATTGACTCCTACATTCGGGTTTTGATAGGCGAGTCTGCCCTGAATATTTTTCCATATTTTTGGAATATGTGCACACCTAAATGTTTCGTTACTGAGTATCGAGAGTATTGGATACTTTTTAAATCAGTACCGAATATCGGTCAATACTTAAAAGTATTGACTCAGCACATCACTACAAGCTTGACTATTTGTCAATTAATTTGCACCTAAACTATGCTGCAAAAGTTTAATTTTAGGGGCTTTAAAAATGCACAACAAATTTAGCAAATACAGACAAATCTTAGCGGCATAGNAGTCAAGGTTGATTATTTGTCAAGTGCACAGAATTCCGGGGGTTAATCTATTCATCCACATACATAAATCTTATTCCTAAACTGCTGCTTAGAACGTTTCTTTAGTTCATTATAAATTTTAAAGCCCTACCCATGTAAATGTATGGCATTGCTATTGGTGTCACTTTCGAATTGATTTTTTCGCTTTATGTTAAACTAATTTGAAATTGTAAAAGTTGTCTGCACATCAGCATCAAAATACCTTTCTAATGATATGTAATTGTTATATATATATATATATAACAATTATATATCATTAGAAACCTGATGGCCTATTTATGGTGGAGTGCAATATCGTCCGCGGAAATAACGCCCATGGACTTTATTCCCTAAAAAAAAGAAACAAAGTCCGAGGGCCTTATTTCCCTTTCGATATGACAATAACGCTTGCGGGCTTCATTTCCTAAAAAAGCAAGCTTTATATTCTTTTTTTAGCTCTTTCGTAAAGGAAATAAAGCCCGTGGGCTTTATTGCTTTTTATTGGTCGGCGCTATTTCCCCTTCGAAAAGGGACGTTATTTCCGCGGTGGTTTTTTTTTTAAGAATTCAGCGCTTTTTTAATATAGCACTTTTCAAAATAATTAAAATTTAATTTCAATTATCATATTATTGAAATATAGTTCACTGTACAGAAATACAAAAATTTTCCCTTGATTTTTGCTGACGGTGTACAGTGGGACGTCCTCATATAAGCTGCGGTTTAAAATGGTAAAATTATGGAAAATTCGTATATGCTCCATTCTGCAATAAGGTATGACGAAATGTGGAAAATGGTAAAAGCGGACGCACTGCCGCTTTTGTGAGCGGATAAGGTGAATACTATCCGATTTTGATTAAATTCAGAGTGTATGCTGGTTTTAAATAGAACAGCATCAATCTGAAAGAACGTCAAAATCGGTTAATATTATCGTCCACTAAATTAAAAAAAAAAATGAGCGCAAATGTTAAAAAGTTGTATTTTGATGAAACTTCGTTTACTCTTAAGTTTTCTAATTTATAAGATAGCAAAAGTTTTTCACAATGACGCCTTAAAACACTGTTTTGGCTCCAAGTACTAAATTTTATGAATTTTGAAGAAAATTAACAAACACATTTATTTTATTTCTAAAGCGAAATATCAATATTTGCATCCTAAATTATGCGCATGGTATGTATTTGCACTGAAACCTTTATACGACAATAGTTTGGTTAATGCAAAGAGAATGGATCTCGACCAGAGAAGTGTCTACTTTTGACTGAATTCTGAACCTCGCGAGAGATTAATATTTACACCTTCTTCCGTTTCCATTTTATATTGCATATTATTTTCTTTATGTGCATATTAGAAGAATTTTAGGGTTGCCAGATTTTTGATTTTTTATGTCCGAAATCAGTACATTAGACTTTTTCATGCTAAAAAAATCAGTACTTTTCAGTACATTCCCTGCAGTAAAATTTAGAGACAGTCTCTTAAAGCGCTAGTTCCGCCCTACACATTTCAGAACCATCTCTGAACTAGTGCAAAACGGCTGTAGAGAGGGACAGTTGAAACTCTCTGTGTGTTAGTTGCGCTCTGTTGAGAAGTAAATGCACAAATTCTCACTCCTCGTACAATACGAAAATAGCTCAGCGGGAAGACCTACGACTCTAATATCGTTGGACATGAGTTCAAATCGCGGTGGAGGCAGTTGTGATTTTCAGATTTAAGAAATATAAATTGTTGAGTGCCGCTTAAAAATTGAAGAGAAAATGATCAAATAATATAAACAAAATAAAAAAAATAAATAAATATTTAATAGAATGCAATCTGTAAAAGAACAGAAAAAACGAAAAAATATCAAAAAATCGAATAATCAGATTTTTTTTTATAAAAAACTTATTGTCGCAGATCTGTCTAAAATGGAACCAGTTTAGAATAGAAAACTAATCAAATAATCGAGTTTTAAATTTTTTTCTCATAGAAAAACCTACTGTCCCAGAACTGTCCAAAATGGATCCAGTATAGAACTAGTTCGAAAGCTCTGCAGAGGGTGGCAATTTCCACTTCGTAGGACATCGCCATGTAAAAAGAGACAGTTGATGCCATTGCGTTGGGATAGATCGAGAACCAGTACCGCCTCCTAAAGAGCTAGTTCTACGCTAGTCCTGAACTAGCGCGATTTACGGCAGGGTTTTTATTCAAAGCAAAATTATGAATGTAAGTAACAGAAAATAATTTAAAACGCCTGAGTTCTTGTTTTTAACAATATTTTGGTATATAAATAAAATATAGTTTATAAAAAATAAAAGTGTTATTCATTTTAACATGAGTGTACACATCATTATTCACAGGAGCCAATAAATTATTTTATATTTGTAACTTTTTGAATAGCAATAACGCTGTACGGCAAAATAAACTTTTTTTTCTAGGTATTGGACCGAACCAATTTTTTTAAGAAATTGAGTCATAGGTAAAAAAGTAATTTCTCCGTTTTTCGAAGTTAGCCTCCGAAATCGAGATATGGGCCTTCGAAGTTTGAAGTTGGACCTTTGGTAAAAAATTATTTTTAATTACTGTATGTAAATTAATAAAAAAAAGTAAAAATATAGTCGTGGTACGCCCTTTTCTCTTATTTAAACGATATATAACTTTTTCTATGTTACAGGTGCTATAAAGGGGTCAAAGGTCGGGTCTTCGAAAAATTAAAAACCTTATATTTCAAACAAGTTTGAACTGATTTAAAAAAAATTAATATCGTATGTATAAATCTGAGAAAAAACATTTAAAAGGAAAAAATACCTTTTTTTATAAAAGAAAATATTTTAAACAAAAACACCATACGGGTTCACTAGTAGTTCATAAAATATAAAAATATTATTCATTTTAACATGAGTGTACACATCATCGTACACAGGAGCCAATAAATTATTTTATATTTAAGACATTTTTGAAAAGCAATAATGAGATCATTCCCATTTTAAGTGTTTAAATAGAATTCTATACATTTCATTATTTACTTTTAATTTGAAGTTCACTTTAAAAAATTTTAATTAGAAGCCGGTTTTTCTCTTTGCGACAGGAAACAAACTTTATTCTTAAGATCCTCTCATACTGTAAAAAAGTACCACTTTCTAAGGAGTTCATCTATATTTCCTCATGGCTTAAATAATTTTTTAACTACGCAAAAACTGTGAAAGACTAAGAATTCACTAAAAAGAGTATCTAACTCTATGCCTTGTATGCAAAAACTCTTTTACAGAGTCAGTAAATTGAGAAAAAGGAGTTGTAAGTTATAGGCAAAAGCCATTCGAATATTGAAATGTATTGTTATTAAACTGAAAGTTATTTTCTAGGTAACTAACAATACTCGACAAAAATTTAAGCCTTCTTTTTTAAAAATTATGCTCCATCATATTATCGCAACTGGTACGTAACGACACGGCGATATGCCCATAAAACGATTGATCTTTTTAACCGACTTCCAAAAAAGAAGTTCGTCGGAATAATTTTTAATTTTATTTTATTTTTTATGTATGTTACCGCATAACTTTGGACCACGTCAAACGATTTCGATAATTCTTTTTGCATCGGAAAGGTAGTGTCTCAGGGAACTAATCTGGATAAGATCCGATCAGTGGATCATGAGATATATATATATACATATATACACATATATTTTTTTTATATGAGAGTTGAAGTTGGTTTTGTTTTTGCTAAAAATTACTTGTTGTATTAATTTCTTGGGCATATCAAACATTATCTAAAACATGTCAACTATAATTAAATTATATTATTCTTATTTTTTACAGTACAGTTTAAGGAAGCTCCAACGTTATGTAAAAACCTTGGGAAAATACTAAAGTATTTTGTTTGAATAGAAAATTCAGTAAAAATCAGTACAAATTTTGAAAAATCAGGACATTAGCGTACTGATTGAAGAAATGAATAAAATCAGTGCAAGAGTTAAAAAATCAGTACTATACTGATAAAATCAGTACGTCTGGCAACCGTAAAAGAACTTCCATCAGCTATACAATAAAAATTTAATAAATTTTACAGGAGGTATGTCTATAAAAAGAACAATAGAAGCTGAATTCGCAGTTCCTTGCATCTGGAACTATTTCAAATATGACACGCATACTTCGTACTTACTTGCCCTAAGCAGCGGTCGAAAATAACCCTCTCCACTTTGAAAGTGTCCCAAAATAACCGTCACTATTTAAGAGAAAAAATAACCCACAAAACAGAACAGGTGGTTTATTTCTTGTAGATGTGTGCTCCTCTCAGTGGGAAAGTGTTATTTGCATTTAATTTCCGTTGCTGTTGGTCACTTATCGCTAGAAGAGAAAAAATAAGTGTTAGAGCGCGGTTACCCACGAACGTGTACGAAGGATACCGTAGAAGTGCGTAGAAACATATAAAATTTGCTGTTGATAGTGAGAGGGAGAGAAGCAACGTCAACGTCACGGCAATGTGGTGGCAGGGTTGCGTGATTTTAAATCCTTATTGAATTAAAATCCGCTATCAATAAAGAAATATATTTGATTTATGATTTCGTTTGTTGACCAAATAAAAAATAAAATTTATTTGTGATTTTATTTGTTAACCAAATAAGAAATAAAAATTTTTGATTTGATTTGTAGAGCGAATGAACTTGATTTGTAAATAATACTTTTGTTATGCAACACAAAGAAGATATTCAAGTAACTTCCAACTTCCAGTTCTACGAAAGATTCCGAAAATCCCGAATAGTCAAGAAAATCAACAAAAATATCGATAAAAACCCAAATCGATAAAAATATCAATAAAATCTATACCCAAATAGATAACAAAATACAGCAATAATTTACAAGGCGAACTAAGCACAGTGCGGAGGCAACTGGCTGAGTCAGTGGGCTCGTCGGTNAATAAAAAAATCTATACCCAAATCGATAAAAATATCAATAAAATGTATACCCAAATCGATAACAAAATACAGCAATAATTTACAAGGTGAACTAAGCACAGTGCGGAGGCAACTGGCTGAGTCAGTGGGCTCGTCGGTTCGAATCCTACTGAAAGAAGTCTGATGAGGAAATGTGGTGATTTCCGAAATAGCTATCACTTCTACCATTTTTTCAAATTATTGTTGCTTTTCCACAATAAATTTTCANTTAAAAACGGCCTCAAGCTCAATAAAAATTGTTGAATAGAAATAATATATTTAAAATACACTGAAGTAATATAATAATTGTTAGTTAGCTAAATTATTACAGTAAATCACTTTTATGAAGGATTCCTTAACATATATGCATGAATTCATAGTAAAATTACACATAATTCCATTTACGGAGGGGAAATACACCGAAATATGGGTATTATGATATTTTTACACACATATATGTACATATGTACCTATATGCGAAATAATGGCTGAGACATTTTTACCAGTTCTGTTCATTGATTATTTCTCGAATGATTTTATATAAAAGTCTAATTCATAATTTAGTAAATACAATATATGTACAAAAATCGTCTTTTCAAACTTTGTACAAAAATTATAAAAATTCAGCATGTTTTCCCAACAACAAACTTTGAATTCAGAATTTTTAAGGAGACTCCAAGTTTTCAATTTCGTGCATTTTTTTCCATATAAAGTGTGTTTGAAAATTTTTTAATTAATGAAAATATATGACCCCGTTAGAAAAAAATATATCAAATCAAATATATCAAATCATCGGGATATTGCAGAAACTTGCAATTTTATCTATAGTCCATTAGAAAACTGTAAGTTGAGAATCTTTCTTAGAATTCCTAATTAAAAGCTTGTTGTTGCGAAAACTTACTTTTCGTACTGCGTATTCGCAATAGAATTCAGCGGTTTTTAAATATTTCTCACGGCCCTTATTTGAATTTTTAGTGCTTTTAATTTTCACTTTTTGTATTTTTTTATCTATAATGTGGTATGTGATTTTTTGTTATATAGTGACCTTTTATTTTAAATTTCTGTCTTCTATGATTGTGCCAAAAGTGCTTCTGTGAATGAAAGTGCCAAAAATGGCACTATTCTGCCTACTTTTCCATCACTGATGTGTACGTATGCGTCGTGTAAAGAAATGCCTAACGCTTTGCTTCCACTTATGTACGTCCACTTATATTTTTCAGACTTTCAATAACCCACAAATTAAGACACTTAAATATAAAAGTCCCTCCTAAAGTGTCTTTGCCTAAGGGAAATATAAGCAGTTGATAAATAAATCACAACGCAAAACACAAAAATATCGTACAGAGTGATTTGGCACCGTGAGAAACACTCTTTGCTTGAGAGATGAGTGTTTGTGTCAGGGGTAAACATCATACAAAACAAGTGGAGAGGGTTATTTTCGATCTCTGGTCCTAAGCATAATTCAGCTTGCTTCCTTGGTCCTTTTTAAATATCTCTTATTAAAGAAAGCACTCAAAAAATTGTATACTGATAAAATTATGTAGAACTTCAAGTGAAGCTGTCTTATGCCTTCCAGTAGATATACATATCGTCGCTTAAAGTACAAAACCGCGTATCAACAAAATGCAAAACCGCGTATGTGAGGTTGCATAAATTATTTTCTAGAGAGTAAAAAC
>NW_016167410.1:10957-12998 GCF_001687245.7 Rhagoletis zephyria
ATTCCTAAATCAACGGTCTATAAATATCTAAAGTCATTAATAAACCATTTAAAGAATGTAGCAAGCTTACCTTTCGACAATATGCTCTTAATATCTTCACAAATGCACGGTATTGTATGATAATATAAATTTCACAAGTGCATGTATTGTATAAAGCAATTGTAGACAAACCGCGGCCATATTTATATGTAGTGATGTATTTTGTGGTACTTATAAAATGCATCACTACAATCACAAAGTTGCATTTTATGGTAACATTAAAAACAATGCAAAATCGACAAAAAAAACTTCAAAATAATATCTATGACTAACAAAATTTACAATAATACATATTTTCTTAGTTATAGTAATGCTTTTTTAGTTATAAATTCCTAAATTTGCCCGAAATTTTTTAAACTTTTCAATAAGATTTATTGTGATTTTTTAACCTTTTTAATGCAACAATGTTACAAAAACGTGCGTTTTGAAATCAGGTGATCTCAGCTGTTGGCATTTTTTGGCTATCAGCTGATAGTGTTTTTACTTATGAAACTGTACAATGGCCAAAGTGTTTCAGAAAACCTCAAATTATATTCAGAAAACCTCAAATGAAATTCAGAAAAGGCAAAATGTATTTCAGAAACCCCCAAATGTATTTCAGAAAACCCCAAATGTATTTCAGAAAAACACAATTGAAATTCAGAAAAACACAAATGTAATTCAGCAATCATTTCCAGAACACTTTTATCTATGAACTTTTTATCATCACTCTTAGAAAACATAATGGCTTATAAATTCATATTCCGATTAACCCCTCACCCACTTTTTGTAATGGACTAAAACAGGATAATACTTGTAAAAAAGCATATTTATTTAAATGAAATGTTTTAAATTCCAACAGACATATCCCGCAAGGCCAAAGCATCAAACAAAAAAAACCGATGAGTGCTGGATAGCACGAGCGCAATCCGCAGTAGTAACGCTTTCTTATATAAGCCATGTTTTCTAAGCGTGATGATAAAAAGTCCATAGATAAAAGTGTTCTGGAAATGATTTCTGAATTACGTTTGTGTTTTTCTGAATTTCAATTGTGTTTTTCTGAAATACATTTGGGGTTTTCTGAAATACATTTTGCCTTTTCTGAATTTCATTTGAGTTTTTCTGAAATATATTTGGGGTTTTCTGAAATCGGGACTACGGACACACAGACAGTGGACCACGTCGTACGTGGCCCCCTGTTGCTCAAACAGAGCAGCCTCCACGGCAAACCATAGTCCGCCCGTGCAGCCCCACACACTCACACAGCAACCACACACAGTCGCCACAACACAACAACATAATAACACCACACACCGTACCACAGCCACCACAGACCACATAACACACACAACCGCACCACCACCCACACGCTACTGAAGATAATTCACTCAAAATTGATATTTACAATAAGTTTTAGACGAAAAATAAGAATATTATAAATTTTTTGAAAATGGGCGTAGCCACGCCCACTTATGGTTACATGTGTATATCTTGGCAACCGCAGCACCGATTTCTTCCAAACTTGGCGCAGTTGTTGGCTTTGGTACATCATACCAACTGGACGAAAATTTTTAAAATCGGACAATAACCACGCCCCCACATTCCATATAACGGTAATTTAGAGAAATACGAAATCTTCGATAAAGCAGTAAATATTAAAGCTAATTTATTCTAAATTGATGCTTGCAGCAATTCTTTACCAAGAAATACGTTTATGATAAAATTTTGGAAAATGGGCGTGGCACCGCCCACTTATGATCACATATATGTATCTCGGTAACCGTTCAACCAATTTGTACCAAACTCGGTATGATTATTGTGCTTGCCAAATATAAGCAAAACGTTGAAAATTATTGAAATCGGACTAAAATTACCGCTTTTCATATAACGGTAAATTTTAAAAATGCTTGAAACTTCAATATTTCGAAATTTAAGGACGCTGGTTTACTCAAAATTGATAAACCCCGGATTACGATGTAGCGGTAGCTTTCGGGAAGGTGGAAAACATATATTTAATATTTGC
>NW_016167410.1:13304-21574 GCF_001687245.7 Rhagoletis zephyria
TGCCGCCAACAGCTCCTGGTTCCCCCTACAAGCCGGGTATTTAATGTTCGGCTCCGCCCGAACTTAAACTTTCTTACTTGTTATTTATTTATTTTTTCCAACAAGCAAACAATTTTTTTGTAAATAGGTATGAAATAGTAGCTATTTTAAAATTTATATAGTATTGTACCTTGTATTTTAAATATAGAATTTTTGCTGCAAATGTAGCCAAACGGCAACGCTGGTAATGAGGCGAGTTTCCAATTGTGGGTGTTTTGGCATATTCTTCAGGGGCGTGAACCGGTTTTGAACCGGAAAACCGCTTTTTTCTATTAACTAACTGAACCATTAACCGAACCGAAATTTTCCACAAATGTTTGATCCGAACCCAAACCGAACCACTTTCTATAAAGGTTTAAAGGTTCGTTTCAACCAATTTTCAATAGATAAATGTACCCACTTTTTTTCTTTTTGTTAAACATGGTAATACCTGCCATGTTTGTTTACCATGTGACAATATCAAATGTAAAGGCAAGCGATCTCATTTGGTAGACACTTGACCCTTAACCTTGCACGTTGTTGCACTTGNGTTTACCATGTGACAATATCAAATGTAAAGGCAAGCTATCTCATTTGGTAGACACTTGACCCTTAACCTTGCACGTTGTTGCACTTGACACTTAAACTTGCGCGTTATTTTTTTTCGAACCGTTGAACCGAACCGAAACCCCGGTTCAAAGATAAAAAAAACCGATTTGACGAACCAATCCAAAAGTGCAAAAACGGTTCGAACCGTTGAACCGAACCGACCAAATTTTTCATCCGGTTCACGTCCCTGATATTCTTGTTACATGTCCGCATGCTTGGTGGGCTATATATTGCTGAGATCGTAATATTGTCTGTGAGAAAATGTAGTGTACACCGAGTGCAAAAGTCAACCAAAAACTCACCGAATAAAATGCTGAGTTTTTTGGATGAGAAGTGTACACAATTTTAACAGTTAAAACTAATTCTCACAGTTGCTGAATCGCAAAATGAGGAAGTGTACAAAATTTTGACAGCTAAAACTCNATATTCTTGTTACGTGTCCGCATGCTTGGTGGGCTATATATTGCTGAGATCGTAATATTGTCTGTGAGAAAATGTAGTGTACAACCGAGTGCAAAAGTCAACCAAAAACTCACCGAATAAAATGCTGAGTTTTTTGGATGAGAAGTGTACACAATTTTAACAGGTAAAACTAATCCTCACAGTTGCTGAATCGCAAAATGAGGAAGTGTACAAAATTTTTACAGCTAAAACTCATTCTCACACTTCCTGAATCGCAAAATGAAAAATGTATACAATTTTCAGTGTACACTTGAAAACTCACAGTTACAGAATCCAGCCCCAGTTCTCGACAACTAGGTATGTATATTAGGCAGTAGCTTGGATAGCTTCCGTGCAGTATGTGTTAATATTAAAATGTTTAAAAACACGGTTCAACAAAAATTGGTCTTATTTTATATCAAAAAACGGAACCGACCTCATCTTATAGATTGTTCGATGCTGATTTGAATTGCATTTACAAAATTCTAGCACGTTTACTTTTTGAGAAAAAAACTGTTGAACTTTTGAAAAACGGCCAATTTCAAAAAAAAAATATTAGAAATAGAATTTGGACTTAGTTTTCCGAAGAAAAAAACCAACTAATTAAAGGAAGTTCATATCGTCTAAAGGATTCTACCTCATGTCGATGGATTGAGCAGAAAGGGGTTAAAAATGTGTATGATAGGAAATCAAACGTCCACATGCTTGCTGACTATTGCTGGATCTTGAAAAGCGATAATAATGCTATCCACAAACAAATGTTTGAGGAAAGTGCTAAGAGATAAAAGACTGGCTAATGATGAATCTGGGATAGTGATTTGTAATATCGATTTGTTCATGAAATCACTTTGTTTATAAAATAAATTCATAGATTGTGGGAAAACAAGACCATGCTGTTTGACGAACTATTTTNTAGTTACAGAATCCAGCCCCAGTTCTCGACAACTATGTATATTAGGTAGTAGCTTGGATAGCCTCCGTGCAGTATGTGTTAATATTAAAATGTTTAAAAACACGGTTCAACAAAAATTGGTCTTATTTTATATCAAAAAACGGAACCGACCTCATCTTATAGATTGTTCGATGCTGATTTGAATTGCATTTACAAAATTCTAGCACGTTTACTTTTTGAGAAAAAAACTGTTGAACTTTTGAAAAACGGCCAATTTCAAAAAAAAAATATTAGAAATAGAATTTGGACTTAGTTTTCCGAAGAAAAAAACCAACTAATTAAAGGAAGTTCAAATCGTCTAAAGGATTCTACCTCATGTCGATGGATTGACCAGAAAGGGGTTAAAAATTAAAAAAAAACAAAAACTTTGTAACAAAAACACTAGCGAAGGACATAGGTAACGATTCCACCAGGACATAGCCACTGTGGAGAAGTGGTATGATAGGAAATCAAACGTCCACATGCTTGCTGACTATTGCTGGATCTTGAAAAGCGATAATAATGCTATCCACAAAGAAATGTTTGAGGAAAGTGCTAAGAGATAAAAGACTGGCTAATGATGAATCTGGGATAGTGATTTGTAATATCGATTTGTTCATGAAATCACTTTGTTTATAAAATAAATTCATAGATTGTGGGAAAACAAGACCATGCTGTTTGACGAACTATTTTCTTTTTTAATTTTTCACACATTTCTTATCAACTCATCGAAATTTAAGACTTACATCGCTTTCTATCGAGATGCATTGTGTAATAGAGTTTGTAATTCGGGATTTGAAAATAGTTATTTTCTTTAAAATTGGTTTCGGGTAATAGGAGAATATTTACATTTTGAGACTTGAGTAGGGTTTTGACCTCGAGTAGGTACGTGTTTTGATTCATGGGAATATAGAGCTGCTGGACATTGTCTTAAGGGTAACTAGAAGATTCATCATAGTTGTGATTTGTTGCACGACATGGCGTTTTCTTCTGATTAGGGGCTGAGTTATTTGGCTTTTCACTTATTGAGAGTAGGAAAGTGAATTTCGGGGCGGTTGTGGGACTCGGTAGGGTGAAAATGAAGCTGATTTCTGCTGCCTGACACTTTTATGATTGTCGTCCATTCTTCTCTACAGCGGATATTTAAGTTTTTGCAAATTTTTGTACACAATCCATTTCCTATATTTTCCTGGGTGATTTCCTTCAAATAAAGCAGACTTAACATCGTTTGATTTTGTAGTGTAGGCAGTTTCAGTAAGGAGCTTCATTAAGGTTGCTTACTTTATCAACAAAAATTGGCGGGAGCTTGGAATTGTTTTCTTTGGGATTTGGGTCTCTATCATCTTCTATTTCAGTCCTGGAATAACCCCATCAAACTGGATCGGGGGACATTATGTTGAAAAAGACTTTAGATGTTCTGTGTTGTGCGTGTGTATATTTTCATGTCTTGGAGAGTGGCCAGAGTGGCGGTTATACCGATGACCGGAAAAAGACGTAGCTCGCCAAGGATCTTAGGTAATTTCATCTAGGTTTTTGCAAAAAACTCTTGATATGTTGATTGGTCTGCTTTTTAAACCGTACAGCAGCACAATCGAGAAGTCAATAGAGGAGCCATTTGNTGGGAGCTTGGAATTGTTTTCTTTAGGATTTGGGTCTCTATCATCTTCTATTTCAGTCCTGGAATAACCCCATCAAACTGGATCGGGGGACATTATGTTGAAAAAGGCTTTAGATGTTCTGTGTTGCGCGTGTGTATATTTTCATGTCTTGGAGAGTGGCCAGAGTGGCGGTTATACCGATGACCGGAAAAAGACGTAGCTCGCCAAGGATCTTAGGTAAATAATTTCATCTAGGTTTTTGCTAAAAACTCTTGATATGCTGATTGGTCTGCTTTTTAAACCGTACAGCAGCACAATCGAGAAGTCAATAGAGGAGCCATTTGTTTTCATCGACCTAGCGGCATACGCCTTTCTTAAATAATAACGAGGGACGTTAGAGGCAACGGCAAGATGCGTAAACAAGCGTGACAAAGGCCGCCGGTTGATTGCTGACTGCATTGCTGGGTTGGCTAAGAGAGGTACACCTCCGTATGAGAGGTGGTCTTATGAGAAGCTAACCAATGACGGACATATGCACGCAGTTTTGACATTTCCAACCGAAAGGCGATCACTATGAAACTTTATCTTGTTTATCTAAAATCCTCATTGAAGTGATGGTTGAAAATACAACAAAGTTTTTATGCAAGATAATCCCCAAAAAATTTGTCAAATTGCTCTTTCTTCAAAATCTCCATAAAATCCTTGCTATAAGAAACCACTTTAAAGCTTAGAAGAAAATGTTGATTATCTACTGCCTTTATTATTCATATAAAACTCGTTCCCTCGTTCCCTCGTTCAGAATATGTATTACTATTTTCTGCAGCATTGAATAAAGTATTTAAAACACTACAGTAAGTATATTGTACATCCACTAGCNAGCCTTTAGTATTCATATAAAACTTCATTCCCTCGTTCAGAATATGTATTACTATTTTCTGCAGCAATGAATAAAGTATTTAAAACACTACAGTAAGTATATTGTACATCCACTAGCTCCCAGTTTGATTTTAATTGCTTTTGAATAAGTCACTTAAGCTCCTGCTGTTTAAATGCCACGGTCGATTTGTTGGAAACTAACACACACCATTCCAGTCAACATATGCATGGAAAACCTGATCGAACAAATTCTTGATGGTGTCGATATTTGCGAAAACAATAGAAAATAACAATAACTAATGTAACTGTAAGCTTTTTATAAAACTAGTTTTGAAAATTCCCAGCAACAAGACAATAGTTAACGATAAAATACGCTCAGCCGGGAACCCTTTGGTTCTTTCTACGCTAATAATAACACACAAAACATAAATCCCTCTACAGAAGCACGCCGAGTTATTATTTAAATACGCAAAATTTAGAAATATGAGAAAGAGTTTACGTACGTATGCGTACTTTAATGGTGTTGTTGGGGTGAGAAGAACAAACGTTGAATAAAACAGCAATTTTGGCTTTTTTGTCGCCTAAAATGCGGTTGAACAATGGAACCGCAGCGGCGATAATGATATGCCAAGTCCCAACAAGTCTACAGGACAACCCCTTCCGCATTAAAATTGATGTGTTAGAACCTCGCCGCGTGTATCAATCACAACAAAGTGTTGAAATTTGAAGAGAACCAAGTCACTGGCCTTTTGTAGTGAGCAACAATGTCCTAACTGCATATACATACAAATATATGTACCTACATTGGGGGTGTCCTTATATTTACAAATCAAAATTGCACTGGCCTAATTTTTTCTTTCTCTTCTTGGCACACTCGCCGTACACTGCTTTGCCCATGCAGTTGCCCGCTGCCCATAGGGACATGTCTATTTCATGTTTCATGATTCTTCATGTTGGTGACTTCAAATTTTTGAACAGTAAAAGTAATTTTTAAAGAACCTTAAAATCAAATCATTTGAACTATTGTCACTTTGCGGAAAACCATATGTGTTGTAAGGAATGGACACGAAAAATTTTGGTCATTATAACAACATATTACACAACCTACGAAAAGAGTTTTCGCTTTATCATCTTCTATTTACGTATATAACGTATTTCAATTATCTTCATTATAAACAAAAAGGCGCAATTTACATTTGAGCCCTCTCACTGCTTCTCTCTGCCAACAAATTTTGAAGTTCTGAATGATGACTTTTTTCGTTTTTATCTACTTTCTTTCAATAATTTTCAACGGGTCGCAATTGTGAACAGTTTGGTAGGTTGTGGTCCTTTTGAACAATATATACGCCGTGACTGACATACCCGTTCATGCCAAAGGGGCTGTAATGGCACAATGCTAAATCAGGACAGAACAGAACTGAGCCTTTATGATGCTTTATTAATGACCGCAAACGATATTGCAAACACTCCTTCATACAAATTTCTTGATTTATGGAGCCCGTGGTCATGATTTTTTGCTCACGTGCCACACTGGCAGATGGCTTGACACTCCAAGTTTTATTAGGGAAAAAAAATGACAAAAAACAAGGAACTTGTCCAGTATTTTTAGCTTGAAGGCATCTTGGAGTCCATTTGTCTTCGTTGCATTATTAAACTCAGCGCCCCGAATCTGCTTAAAGGTTGCCTCCAGGTATGTTTCCTCGTTCACACATACTTTTTCATGCTTTTTGCACAAAATCTTCTTCTAAAGCTCACACTTCGCCGCACACATTTTGAAGAGTATGTAGAAGTTACAAAAAGTAGATACGCGAAATTAACAACGACAACATGACCCAACCTAACGACCCTATGAATGTGCATACCTACTACAGTTAGTTTTACGCAAGTGATGAGTAAACACAAATGACTAGTTCTTTTCGTGTTCATTCTATTCTATGTATGCATGCACATACATACATATAGCAGCAGTTAATTTCATTTAAAGAAATGGCGTGTCTCCCATTTCCGCTGTAGCGTATGTAAATAGTGCATATATTTAGGCGCAATATTTAACTTCTTCTGGCGGGGCGACATCTAGAGTCTTCTAGTTGTATCTCTACAACGAAGTTGATATCTAGACCAGGTTGATATCTACAATTTGCCATAAATAGCTTTGCTACATTTATAGTATAAACGGTGGTCTGGCCACACAACATTGCAAGTTGATAAAAGCGTTGTAAAATCAACATCCCAGATTCATTAGCCAGTATTTTGTCTCTTAACACTTTCCGCTTTCTGGAGTGAACTCCTCAAACAATTTTTTTTGTGGATCACATTATCATCGCTTTTCATGGTCCAGCAATAGTCAGATAGTATGTGTAGGTTGGATGTCCGATCGGCACCCTGAAATTGTGCATATGGAAACTGTGCATACGAAATAATGCATATGAAAAAAACCGAAATAATGCATACGAAAAAAACCGAAATAATGCATATATGCACAGTTTCGGTTGAAAACCGAAATAATGCATATGAAAAAAACCGAAATAATGCATATATGCACAGTTTCGGTTGAAAACCGCAATAATGCATATAAGAAAAACCGAAATTATGCATATGCACTCTTTCGTTTGAAAACCGAAATAATGCATATGAAAAAAACGAAATAATGCATATATGCACAGTTTCGGTTGAAACCCTTATAACCCTTACTAAGTAGAATTCTCCTTTCTGTATTGCCGGAAAAGAAGGGCGGACGTATTTTTGCGCAGAACTTTTCTCTGCGTAGGCGGCTTTCAGCCGCGCTTAGGGATTAAAACCCTTACTAAGTAGAAGTAAATAATTCATATTAGAAAAAACGAAATTATCCATATGCACACTTTCGTTAGAAAACCGAAATAATGCATATAACAAAAACCGAAATAATGCATGCATGCACAATTTCAGTTCAAAACCGAAATAATGCATATGGCTAAAACCGAAATAAAGCATACATGCACAGTTTCGGATGAAAACCGAAATAATGCATATGTGAAAGACGAAGGAATGCATACATGCACAGTTTCGGTTGAAAACCGAAATAATGCATATAACAAAAACCGAAATAATGCATGCATGCACAGTTTCGGTTGAAAACCGAAATAATGCATATGAAAAACCCGAAGTAATGCATACATGCACAGTTTCGGTTGAAAACCGAAATAATGCATATGAGAAAATACCGAAATTAGGCATATGCATACTTTCGTTTTAAAAGCGAAATAATGCATATGAAAAAAAAAAACGAAGTAATGCATACAGGCACAGTTTCGGTTTAAAAACGAAATAATGCATATGGTAAAAACCGAAATAAAGCATACATGCACAGTTTCGGTTGAAACCGAAATAATGTCTAAATGGACAGTTTCCATATGCGCAATTTCGGTGCCCCGTCCGATCATACCACTGCTGCATAGTGGGTTTGTCCTATTGGAATCGTTCGCCATGTTCTTCGCGTGTTTTTTTCAAAGTTTTTTTTTGTTTTTGTTATTATATGGCCTTTCAACAATTATATTCAACAATTTTTGTTGAGCTTGAGGCATATATGTATGTAATACTTCTATAATGGCAGTAAGCTAACTACTCAATGTGTAAGCATTCCGAAATCAAAGCGAGACAGTCTAGTACCGTTTTTGTCAATGTATTGTGTACTTGAGCGCCGTTTTTATACCCGAGCGCACTTGTGCACAAGGNTGAGCTTGAGGCATATATGTATGTAATACTTCTATAATGGCAGTAAGCTAACTACTCAATGTGTAAGCATTCCGAAATCAAAGCGA
>NW_016167411.1:0-21569 GCF_001687245.7 Rhagoletis zephyria
ATTGAACGCAAAACCAGAAAAAACGTGCAACTTACGCCATTCTGACTTTCTGTTTGGAATTTTTTACTATTGAATACCTTTGTATAAGAAAAATGTTTTTAACATATAANACATTTTTGTGATGAGGAATATACACTCAATAAAAATTAATGGTGTTAACTAGTCTTTCGTTTCTTGCGATTTNCCTTTGTATAAGAAAAATGTTTTTAACATATAAATGAATTATCTCGGAATGAATAAGTTTTTTTCTAACAAATATTTTTGATACCACATTATGACGCGTTCAAAAATAAAAGAATCTCCTCTAAGCACCCTTCCTTGTTTCACAAAAATTAAGTAGATATAGCTACAAATGTGCCATTAAAATTATCTCATTTTCGTTTTAACGATCAACTGACGAATTCGGTCAGAGCCTTTTAGCATTATTATCTATTTTGGTATATTTCTGGGAAAAATATGACGCACGGAAATTAGAAAATTAGAGCTTAATAATAAATTAACTAAACTAAACTTTTATTCTTTTCTTTTTTTTATTCACGAACACATGTTTGTGGCCAAAACACTTTTTACTTGTAAGTTTTCGCAGGTAAAATTTTTTCTAGCAGAAAAGGGCAGATTTCAGCGTCATTTTGTGCTCTCGATTTCCCCCACTTTGCAAGAGCACTGCTATTAACTTGTTTATTTCTATAAAAGGAAACATTTTTGTAAAACTTCCATTCCGTTAAATGCAACGGTTTTTTTTTTTGAAAACTTTTGTATTACTAGCACTTAGGTAATAAGTATAACTTGTATGNTCGACACGCCACGTTTTATATCATGATTTTTATACTGAAAATCTAAAAACATGTATATGTAACTATGTATGTATGGTCCTTTAAATGTTGGTACTTTCNATTCACGAACACATGTTTGTGGCCAAAACACTTTTTACTTGTAAGTTTTCGCAGGTAAAATTTTTTCTAGCAGAAAAGGGCAGATTTCAGCGTCATTTTGTGCTCTCGATTTCCCCCACTTTGCAAGAGCACTGCTATTAACTTGTTTATTNTTATTCACGAACACATGTTTGTGGTCAAAAGACTTTTTACTTGTAAGTTTTCGCAGGTAAAATTTTTTCTAGCAGAAAAGGGCAGATTTCAGCGTCATCAGCACTTAGGTAATAAGTATAACTTGTATGGTATTGTTGATTACCTTGGCGTTTGGTGGCCTTTTCAAACAATTGATTTGCACTTATGTTTTCCACCTTCGACACGCCATGTTTTATATCATGATTTATATACAGAAAATCTAAAAACATGTATATGTAACTATGTATGTATGGTCCTTTAAATGTTGGTACTTTCTCGGCTTATTTAGTACACTTTTTTTGGCCATTTGGTACAAAATTAATAAACTCATTTATCATCCCTGCTGTAGATGTGGTCTTATCAGCTGTTGAGCCAGTATCTTCATAAATTTGAATCTGGTTTCTGCTCTTTGCGGTTTCGCGTATCCGCCTACATCATAACTATTCGAGGTCGAAATATCAAGTAATCTTTAAAAAATTGCCAATGGCCATCTGCGAGTGCGGCAATCTGTTGATCGAGTAAATCACCACCAACTTGGTTTGGTTATAATATAGTATAAGTTCTGGTTTCTTCGTAGTTTCATCAACATTTGGTGTACGGTACATCCTTGAGATGGTGATGACTGCTGTATTATTATTTGGGACATACGATGAAAGAGTTATATCACTGGTAAATCCAAAAACAGTTGAATTTACGCTCCTTTGACGTGAAGGCAAAAATTCGTTGAGAATTTCTCTATGATTTTTTCTCATTGTACCCACAAGTGTCAACTGCTTCTTTTTTAACAACTGTATGAGCTCCAGAGAAGTGAACCAGTTGTCAGCAGTAACATTTCGGCTGGAACCCTCAATGGGAGAAATGAGGCGCATCACGGCCAGAGTAGGTTTTCTTAGACGCTGAAATTCAATTGGAAAATTTAGGCCATCCGAATCTTCTCCTAAGTAAATATACGCATTCCAAGCGGCGATGAAATTGCTCAAGTAAACGTAAACAAAGCCGAATGGGAGGATAAAATAAACAGTAAAATAGTAAATTTTCTCAATAATCAATTTTGCGACAGGAAACGTGGTTTTATAGTGTTAAATTGCAAAATATATGATTTATAAAAAGAATTCATAGCAAAAATGTTAAAAAAGGCGATTTTTATGAAAATATTAGCAAATTTAGGTGCATCTAAAGTTTCTGCGCGTTGTTTACTTTTACTTGAGAATTGTCAAAATCGGTAAATTTCAAGTAGCGGTTTCTGGAACGTGCAACATTTGTTCGCTACATCGTGATGNGGCGATTTTTATGAAAATATTAGCAAATTTAGGTGCATCTAAAGTTTCTGCGTGTTGTTTACGTTTACTTGTCAAAATCGGTAAATCTCAAGTAGCGGTTTCTGGAACGTGCAACATTTGTTCGCTACATCGTGATGTAATAAAAGGAAAAGCTGGCAGCACTCCGCAAGGTTGCAGAAATCTCTTAAAATATGTTCGAAAAATATCTTGATATGGAAAAGCACTGAAAAAAGTGCCAAAACTCAACGCAATTTTTAACAACTTCAATCTTTCATTTTATTACACTAAAATAAAAATTTTTTTAGTCTTATTAAAAAGTTTGCCATTTAGGTGACACCTTGCAGTTTTTTCTTAAGTTTTGTACAAAGTTTGATCTAAAGCCTGAGATCTACCACATTTTTATTTAAATCTACCACATTTTTTCCAGATTCTACCACACAGATTTTTTTCAAGTGCGATCACTGTGCACAACTGCCTATTAGAGCTGCAAATATATCGATGTCAGTATCGATATATCGAGTAATTGTTGTTTTTTTGCAGACATCGATATTTTTTCCGATTTCAAGTATGGCTTAGCCATTTTCTCATTACTTATTTTTGCGCCAAACAACATCGGTGACTGATTTAATAGACTACAAATCTGCATATAAATTTGTTTAATAGAAATTGTCATTAAAAAGTTCGCAATTTTTAAGAAATATTTTTGATTGTTTTTCTAATTTTTGCACAAATTTTGCAATTTAGGTGTATATGGCTTTTGTTAGAGATTGAGCTATACTTTTATAAAAAAGTAACGAAAAGAATATAGAATGAAAAATCATTGCGAATACTGTGATAATNTTTAATAGAAATTGTCATTAAAAAGTTCGCAATTTTTAAGAAATATTTTTGATTTTTTCTTTCTAATTTTTGCACAAATTTTGCAATTTAGGTGTATATGGCTTTTGTTAGAGATTGCGCTATACTTTTATAAAATAGTAACGAAAAGAATATAGAATGAAAAATCATTGCGAATACTGTGATAATATCACTGTGTGATACATACATATCTTAGTTCGTATGGAAAAGTAGCTTATGTCGAATGACTGGCTTTAGAATAATGCGGAATTCCACTTATTCTTTAAACCAGAAGAAATTTTTCGATGAGACTTAATAAGAATATTGACATGTTAGTATGGGAACTATTTCTTGCACGTTTATTTGCCAAACGTTGTTCAACGGCTCAGTGCCTGCGAGTCATTCGCAATCGCATGCTGCGAATGCCGATTTATACTAAACCCAGCCCTTCGACATAAGCTACTTTTCCATACAAACACAGATATGTACCTCATATATGTAATAAAATTTTCTGTTGGTAAATGGTTCTATTCATTTTTTGAATGAGTAGTTTTTCAGTTTTTCAGTGTATAACTAAAAATTAACGATATATATCGAGTTTTTGTCTCTTAAATATCGAAAATATCGAGTACGGCGAATATCGATACTTTTGCAGCTCTACTGCCGATGAAAAAAACGCTGGGCATTGATGAAAGAGTTAAAGAGCTCGGAAATGGGTGCAGGGAATCGTTCTCTCTGCGAACTTTTCTTGTCCCTGCATCATCAAAACGAAGAGTTTTTATTAAGACTTCGATTCTATTTTTGGTCATAATGCAACGGTAAATTTCTCTTCCGGTACCGTCACTACTATACTATGACGTGTAGTGTTCATGGTTCTCTTTGAAATTAACAGTACAAAATAGGAGCCCTATAAAAGCTTTGAGTTTTATAAGATCCAAATCTTGAACACTTCTGTCTGATTTTCTAGAGTTGCCGGGTAGTAAACCCTTTTGCCATCGAAATTTCGTTCTACTGCAAGAATCCATTACTCAATTTTAAGACTTTTCAGAACTTTTGTGCAAAATTTTCGACTTTCTGTTTGATTTTCTAGAGTCGGCGGATAATAAAACCCTTTGTCATCGAAATTTCTTACAACTACAAGTATCCATGACTCACTTTCAAAACTTTTCAGAACCTTTGTGCAAAATGTTCGAATTTCTGTTTAATTTTCTAGAGCTGGCGGGTCGTAAAACCTTTTTTCCATCCAATTGGAATTCAACTACATGGATTCATGACTCACTTTCAAGACTTTTCAGAACTTTTGTGCAAAGTTTTCGACTTTCTGTTTGATTTTCTAGAGTCGGCGGATAGTAAAACCCTTTGCCATCGAAATTTCGTTCTACTGCAAGAATCCATTACTCAATTTTAAGACTTTTCAGAACTTTTGTGCAAAGTTTTCGACTTTCTGTTTGATTTTCTAGAGTCGGCGGATAGTAAAACCCTTTGCCATCGAAATTTCTTACAACTACAAGTATCCATGACTCACTTTCAAAACTTTTCAGAACCTTTGTGCAAAATGTTCGAATTTCTGTTTAATTTTCTAGAGCTGGCGGGTCGTAAAACCTTTTTTCCACCAAATTTCATTCAACTACATGGATTCATGACTCACTTTCAAGACTTTTCAGAACTTTTGTGCACAATTTTAGAGTTTCTGTTTGATATTCTAGATTCCATCGAAATTTCTTAAAACTAGAAGTATCCACGACTCTCAAGACTTTTCAGAACTTTTGTGCAATATTTTCGACTTTTTTTATTAAGTTCGAATCTATTTTTGCTCATAATGCAACGGTAAATTTCTCTTCCCGTACCGTCACTGCTATACCATGACGTGTAGTGTTCACGATTCTCTTTGAAAACAGCAGTATAAAATAGGAACTCTATAAAAGCTTTGAGTTCTATAAGATCCGAATCTTGAACACAGGTTTCTTTTTTGTAATTTGGTCGAATTTCCTGAATTTTTTATTAATATGTATGCATGACAATTTTATTCAGTATTGCGTCTGTAAAAAATTTCTGTCCAATTTCCAATGCATTAGGTGAGGAATTTAGTTCATTCTGATATTCTGGCTTTATACCCTCTCTTTCTTGCACTATATTATGAGACAAAGTTCTCGACCGTTGGGTCGGCGGGACAGTAGACCAACGAAAGTGATTCTTACCGAAATAATTCCTCTTCCTAAAATTCGATCTCAATTCTGATAATGGTAAGTCGTCTTCCAATGAAGTTTGTCTACCTTCAGGTAAAACTGGAGACTGATGTGGCATATTCGAATTTTCATGTTCAGACAGCTCTTCATCACCCTAGATTTCAGAATCGGATTCACAGCCTTCCTCCGGCATTTGCTGTGGTCCAAAATCTGACTCAACATCACCGCATTCATCATCATCACGGATTTGGCAAATATTCTACATATGAAAATTCTTCTTCTTGGAATTCACCTTTCGATAAGCGCGTAATTAAAAGCCATTTTTCGCTAAAAGAATAAAAATCACTACTCACTAAAAAAAAATCACATAACCGCCTACCACCCGTCTCAGGGACGGTCAATGGTAGTTTTTTACTTACCAATTACAAACGCACGCGCGTATGATGTTGTCGAGCAAGTACGCGGTACTTAATTATGCATAGGAAAGGTGCATGTATTTGTACAATACACACCCGCTAATATATTTACGACTTTAAATTTGAAGGTGTCTGTGAGACAGGGGTTAAGGGTTAACATACAAAATTTCAGTATTACCAAAACGTGTGGTAAAGCTGAAGCAATAATCAGTTACTTGATGAGGTGTGGTAAGGTTAGATTAAGGTGGTTGCCCCAAACAGGGGCACATTTCGACCATAAGCATTGGTCCTTTATGTAACCATTACGAACTACAACTGCTAGGGTAACACGAAAACGCTGTTTGCGTTAAAGAGTACGATTCAAGATGTTTCGATCGTAGCCTCGCAGTAGCTTGGCAGCTTAAGAGAAAGTGTAGGGATAAGTCCACCTCACATCATCTGAACAGCTACGGTACTGTGTGATATTTAGTTTCACCGTGCGAATACCAATCGGACAGTGTCTAGTCAATGCACTCAGAATTGAGAGTTGCGGCTTTGTAAGGCCAAGAAGGAACACGCCCTTTCTCTTTTCTCGATGAGACCAACTTGAGGGTGCCTTTCCTGGCCAACTCATACACAGCGCAATTGCCGGCGATATCACGTTGCCCAGATATACATACTATGTATACATAACTCTGGTAAGGAAAACATTAGAGGCAATTGAAGGAGAGCTTAGCCATTCCTCTACTAGCTTTGAGCGCACAGTACATGACTAGATGCTTACTACAATCGACTACTGGAAACCACAACTTTAGATTGACGAAGAGCTCACTGCACAAAACATTGGCCTAACGATCCTTCCGTTAATTCTCATCCTTCCTGGTAGAAGTTTATTACTTCCTCCTTTCCAAGAGAAGAAATGACCCGTGAACGAGGTCATTAGTGATAGTCTAGGCATGCAGTGAACGGTGTTATCAGGCATAAAGTCAAAGCCCTAGAGAGGTTTCTTTATGTTAAAAATTTGAGTTAATACACTTTTGGAGAACATGTGCGGCATATTTGTACTTCTGCATCGCACTGTGTACTTGAATGCAGAGTTTCTCCAACTCAACTTAATTGGTTTAGCCATTTTTTGGACTTAAGCCAAAAGTTAGCCTACCTTTTATTCANGAAGCCCTAGAGAAGTTTCTTTTTGTTAAAAATTTGAGTTAATACACTTTTGGAGAACATGTGCGGCATATTTGTACTTCTGCATCGCACTGTGTACTTGAATGCAGAGTCTGAGGGCTGGTTTCTCCAACTCAACTTAATTAGTTTAGCCATTTTTTGGACTTAAGCCAAAAGTTAGCCTACCTTTTATTCAGCTTATTCTTGACTAAGTCCAAAAAATTTGATAAACCAAGTTAAGTTGAGTTGGAGAAGCCAGCCCTGAAACTTTTGAGCGGGGGTTTCTTTTTTGATGCGGATGGATCTGAATATGTGAATGTATGTACATACATATCAGAAGTGTAGATTATTTTAATGAGATCTGGAATCTCGAAATCATGACTCTAGTTGTGTTCGACAAGTCAAAAATTTGTAAAAGTTTTTCCAAATTTTTACTGGATGGCGTTCGATAACGACAAAAAATTATCCAACACACAAAAATTGAGAGAGCAAGCGTTCATTTTGATGCAGCAAAAATTATCGAACACGAAAACATATGATCACAAAACATATGGTTGTAATTTTTGTAAACAAACAAAATTGCATTTTTCGGTTTTTGGTATTTATATGCGTTTTGGCTGCCTGCTATGTGACTTTTAGATAGTGCCAACTAGTTTTTACTTCTAGAAATGTTCCTGGCGAACATTGNCAAAAAAAATTGCATTTTTCGGTTTTTGGTATTTATATGCTTTTTGGCTGCCTGCTATGTGACTTTATGATAGTGCCAACTAGTTTTTACTTCTAGAAATGTTCCTGGCGAACATTGAACGTTCACTTTCAGATAGTGCCATCTAGTTTTTACTTCTAGAAATGTTCCTGGCGAACATTGAATGTTCACTTTCCTTTTTTCTTCCATGGAGGCAGCATGAATTTCAGTTTGTCTACAAACAAAATATAAACAAAGTCAGCTGGTGTGTCTTCTCCTTCCGGTTTTTGCAAGTGATTTCTTATTTCCTGTTCGTTTACTTGTTTGCTTTGGGAGAGAATTTTCGCTAACGCTCTTGAGTTTGATTGTTGGCTGGTGTTGGCTAATTTTGTTATCGAACGCAACTATTTGTATATTTCTTTTTTATTTCATATCTTATACCTTATCTCATTTAATATACATGTTCATAGCTAGCATTTTATGAAAAGTAAAAGAAAAAGGCTAAAAGACTTTTAAGAAGAAACAAGAATCTAAACAGGCTAAGCCTAAATAGAAGATAAATCGAACTGGAAAGAATTTTAAATTGCAACACTGAATATATGCTAAAAATTAAAGAACTCGATCATTTACGTTTGTACATATTTGCATTTATTGTTTTAGGCCTGCGCAAGCTGTCAAGGTGTTGATCGCTTTGGCCGTGTACTGCACATTCGGTCTACAGTTCTATGTATGCCTTGAAATTGTCTGGGATGGTATCAAAGATAAATGCACGAAGCGACCAGTATTTGTAAATTATGTATTAAGGTGTGTTTTGAATAACTAGGTTTGGTTATTATATTGAAACAAATTTAAAACAGCATATGACCTTGACCTATATCTTTATATTCAATTACAGAACCGTACTCGTCACTGCCGCCGTTGTGTTGGCCGTTTCAGTGCCAACCATCGCTCCATTCATGGGACTAATTGGTGCCTTCTGCTTTTCCATACTTGGACTTATATTCCCTGTAAGTATATTTTAACTTCTTTAGCAAGCGATTGCTTTATCATTAAAAATTATAATGGGAGATATTCACATGATTTATATAAATATCCATTTCAGGTGCTGATCGAGCTAATCACCCATTGGGACACCGGCTTCGGCCCATTTAACTGGATCCTCTGGAAGAATGTCGTGATTGGATTTTGCGGTATTGCAGCACTCATTTTTGGATCTATGAGTGCTATAAATGACATTGTGAAAATGTATACATCAAGCCCTACGGCAGGCGAAAGCAGCACATAGAAGCTACAGCATTATTACTGCCTCAATAGCACCGAAAATCAGAGAGCGCTTTGATACATGAATTCGCACCGCTACCCACTATGTCGCTACACCGTTGGATAATTTCATTGGATTTTAACTTTAGTACTAAGTAAAAGTACATAATTTATACAAATGTCTCTAGTATCTCTATACACATACATACATACAACGTGTTCTATAAATATACGTGTATGTATGTATGTACATATATGCATGTCTAGGCTGAAAAATTAGGGGAAACTATTTTTTAGATATACTAATAGCGAACCCGTGTATTAAAAAAGTGCCTCTTTGTAAAATTTAAATTTTTATTAAGTTTAAAATAGAAATGTATATCACTCAAACAACTTTTGCTTTAATAGATAATATGTGCATTCATAACGGTATTAAGTACCAAATATTCTCGTTGTGATTGCGCTTTGTATATACATATGTAAATGTAGTTAACATTTCCAATTGTTGATTGAAGGTTTATGAGAAACTCCTGATTTTAGAGCGTATCATTTTAGGTTGCTGATGGCTCATTCAACATAGTTGTGTACATATTTATATATAAATGAATCCATGTACAATGTAGGCCCTTATTCATTAGCTTTTAATGTTTTAAAGTTTTTTTAGTAATACTAAATAAGTAGTACTTCAAAATATTGTATTTTTACATTTTTCGCTTTTGGAAAAATTCACTACATACTTATGTAGTATTTGACATCAGTAGGCCATCCATTTTTAATTACTCAAAATCGATTTATGTAATTAAAAGTTTATTGTATGAAGAATAATTATGAAAATCAAGTAAAGAGGTTCTAAATATTAAATACAGTATATTACTTTAGGTTTTATGGGCTTAGAAAATAACAGACTTTCAAAATATTTCTTCATTATGCAGCTTAAACTGGGATGAAAAAATATCAACGTGCCCATAAAAACGTTGGCGCATAATTTTTATGACTATGGTTGCATTTAAACAAATACTCGCGAATACATTAATAGTCAATGAAGGGAATCTTTACTTAGCATTATATTTACATGGTCAATTTGCAGACATGCATACCAGACCCTCCATTTGTCTCCGGTAATAAATACTTATGTATGTATGTACATATAACATGCATGTGTTTGTACATAATCACATGTTATGTGGTTATATAAATCCAACCGAATTCAAAAATAAAGAATTATACTATTTTTGATGCGTTTTTAATAAACCTTTACCAAGAAGTTACTAAAAGGTTGTTTAAATTTAAGACTAACTCGTTTATAAAAGCAGTTTAATTACGGAACACAAATGAAGAAATCTCCGGTTTTTCCAGGCAAGGCATTTTAGTCTTACTGACAATGCACCTTACTGCAATTCACCTATGATGGCTTTCAAAAACCTGCTGTTAAGTAGAATTAGAAAAGGTAAATCAGGTTAGGTAGAACTGGCTGGGCTAGTAAAAGCCTCACATAGGCAGATTTTTTTGTCCATANCAATGCACCTTACTGCAATTCACCTATGATGGCTTTCAAAAACCTGCTGTTAAGTAGAATTAGAAAAGGTAAATCAGGTTAGGTAGAAAACTGGCTGGGCTAGTAAAAGCCTCACATAGGCAGATTTTTTTGTCCATATGTTACCAGAAAAAGCGACCATTCCCACGACAGCCGATTCTACGTATCGGAATGACTCAGGTTTTACCCGACCAAGGGCTATTTTAAACCTAATTTGAATGTATTTCACATGGTGGAATATTAACAAGGTGTTGTCAGTAGCGACGTGTTTGTTGTGATTTTGACAAGATCGGCATGCTTATTTTCAGTGCTGCCGATCTTAATTTTTATACTACTATTCGTTGGGAAATAGTATCTAAAATACTCCATTTTAATAATTCGTTTTATCGTGATTTTTAAAGAACTTGGTGTTTTCAGAACAATACTAATATTTAAAATTGCTGGGTTATATAACTTTTGTCCTCAAAAAGTAGAAAAATAAAAGATATCGTGGTTATCAATGAAAAAAAACGTACACAAAAATCGTATGGAAAGGCGATTTTTTATATTAAATAACTTATGCTGCATTGTCATAATATTGAGCCAAATGAACTACTGATACACTAGAATAGAGTGGCTGCATGGTTAAATTAGGAACTCGCTTATATTATCGATATTTATGTGTTTTAATCTATTTAGAAAATCATTTACAGTCTTATAGGAAATTGTCTCATTTTACTTTTTTAAAGTTACAATATATATGCAAGCTGTGTGGAGCAATTCAAACATATATTCAAGTTTATAAGCCATTATACATTATACATTTTTCTACATTTAATTTGAAATAGTATGCACCAACGCACAGTGGCCAATTTTTCGAAAAAGCTGTCCAAAAGTCAAAGCGTGATACAATTGTAATCAAACCTTGTGTATTCGTCTTTATTTTGGTTGCTGGTTTTAAATTTCACCACATAATTTCGAAATTCAAAATGGCGGATCCATAATGGCTGCTGTGTTCGCTTAAAATAATCAGATTTTTAACAAAACTAAGGTAGTTAAGTAAAAAAGGTCATGTTTTCGGCTTTTTTGTTTTATAATGTGATGTAGCGGTTAGCAATATACGCTATCATTCCGCAGGGCCTGGGTTCAAGCCCAGTTTCCGACCAACATTAAAAAATAAGAAACAAACAAGTTTTTTGTAATAAAGTCGCCTTTTGTAAGGCAATGGCAAACCCCCAGGTGTATTCAGTCACGAAGAACAGCTTCTCATAAAAATAAAATCCCCGTTCGGATTTGGCGAAAAACTGTTGGTCCCACCGCTTTGTGCGCCAACATCAAGGCGCAATCCACAAGTCGGAAGAGAAGCTCGGACAAACACTAACGAGGTCTTAATGTTTGTTTCTAAAAATCTTGATGTTCAATTTACACGGGAACTGCGGGATTTTGAATGAATCAATAAACAAGACATACATATTTGTTGGTACAGGAATATATTTTTAAGATAACAATTTTATACACCGTCAGACTCGCAGACATCTCAAGTATCCAAGCTCATGGGCGTAGCCAGGTAGGGGCAGGGGGGTGCTCGACCTCCCCCCCTAACTTTCAAATATTCCTTATATATATAACCCTGAAATGCCAGCTTAATAAGGTCGAGCCCTCTCCTCCCACCTAAATTTCATTCTGGCTACGCGGATGTCGTGCTCGTATCCATATCCAATTCCGCATCCGCATTTTACAACAGTTGATAGTAATTTAATGGCATCTGACGACAGTTTATGATTTTGTTTTGGTGGGTTTAAACGTAAACTTGAAATGACAGGGGCCGAGGATACAAGCAGCCGATATTGTTTAATGTCCTTATTCCTTGACTCTTGGGTTTCTTCGGAAAGTTACCCAATTGGCAGGGGTGCCCATTCAATAATAAGAGGCCCATAGATGAGCACTCTAATATATAGTACTACTAGTAAAACATCCAATCTTTAAAACATCAAAATCTTGACAGAAATATTTTTTTCATAATTTAAATCTTTTAAACAAAAAAATTAAGAATCGCGTATAAAAACTGATGTCCAAACTACAGTGGCGGCTTGTGGCAGGTGTTTTTAACCAAGGTGGATGGGAAAAACTTCAATATATATGAAAAAGAAAATTAGACCGCCCATCTCTACCACTCTCGTAACTATTTTCCTAGTCCATCACAATGAGTCAGGGTTCGTATTTGCACACACATGTGNCATAATTTAAATCTTTTAAACAAAAAAATTAAGAATCGCGTATAAAAAATTAAAAATTTGCTCACATTACATGTGTGCGCCGTTTGGTAAAAAGCACGGGCACATGTGTGTACTTTCTTTTTATTAATGTAAAGCACACGCACATGTGTGTGCTATGCGTAGAGAAACTTATACACTTCGAATTCTAACTCAAATCTTAAAATAATTTTTTTATATGTTTTCTGTCATATAAAAAACAAACAACATCTCACTTTTTATTGAGTTGTCTTTCAAAAAATAACGTTTAATAAACAAATTCTTTTAAGAATATATTATGTGCATGTGCATGGGCTGAAATTTGTACAAAAATGGGCTCACACACATGTGCATGTGCTTAATAACAAACAGCACACACTTTTCTGTGAGTAGAGTTTGTTTTCCACTTATGAACACACATGTGTATGAGCAGTGACCCCGCAAACATATTCTGAGCGTTCAGAATATATGAGTCCGAAAGGAGTCCTAGGTGGGTAAGAAATATGAGTTTCAAAAACAAAAAATTGTTTACTCTTATATGAATCTTTTAGGATTCATATATGATCCAAGTTATCAGCCAGCACCTTGTGCGAATATAAAAACAATAAAGATTTGAAATTTATATCTAAAGTTGTTCATACAGAAATTGAAAATAATTAGAAAACAAAAAATGAACAAAATTTAGCTGCAGCTGCTGCTATTGAATGCATGTTGGAATGTGTATATGCACGTAAGTATGTATGTATGTTATTTGAAAGGTATTTTTGCTGAATGCCTTTGGAAATATAGTGAGTTAAGACTCAAAGAATAACGTAAAATAAGAGTCCGATTGTAGTAATTTATGAGGCCGGTAAGTCTTAAAAAGAGTCTGAAATGATTCCTATATGAGGCCAAAAATTGTTTTAAAAGAGTCCAAAATGAGCCGTATATGAGGCCAATAAGAATCCAATATGGCTCATATTGAGGCTCATTTGATATATGAATTTAAGCTCCTATAAGTCGACATTCGGAGGAAGGGATACACCCTCATATCGGACTCTTAAATGAGCTCATTATGAGCGTAATGGCTCCGAAATAGGACTCCTTAAAGACTCATTTATGACTCCAAATGTTTGCTGGGGAGTGCAAGTTGAATGTGTTTCTGGCGTGTGTGTGAGCAGAGCATGTGTGTGCAAATACGAACCCTGCAATGAGTAAACAAAAAAAATCAATCCTTGAATATCTATGTCTTACGTCAGTTTTTTAGATGGCGTGACAATGAAAAAACATGTTTTACATACTCTAGATTACAATGTCCATGAGCGGATGCTTGAAAACTGTTATTTTTTNATTTTTTTAAAGATAATACCACGATTTTAACAACGACGAAAACTCTTAATTTACGAAAAGTTTAGAGCGAATTGCTAGCAACAGTTACTTCGATCTCCTGTAACACTAAATGCCTTAAGAGAATCTACTTGTTGTCTCATAACGATACGCAGTAGAGCCCTCCTAACAATATAAGATGTTTATGCAATTTTATTTTGGACTTTTGGCCAGGGTTTTCCAAAAATTGGCCACTGTGCAACGGATTAAAAGTAGTAAATAATTAGTACCTTTTCTAGTACTTTAAAATGCGTGGCCGGAATAGACCTGCCGAAAGAGTGAGGTTAAGTTACTGACAACACCTTGTTATTATTACACCATGGTATTTCACACAGAAAATTCTATATTTGACATTATTTCTCAAATTAAAATTGTAAACAAATTGTATGATGAATTCACAAATATCTATTAATAATAAAATTAAAGAAAATGTTATACATCGTAATAACCATTGTATAAGCTGACGNGGTAAATGAAAATTAAAGAAAATGTTATACATCGTAATAACCATTGTATAAGCTGACGAGTATGGAAAGTGCCACTTTGTTTGTTTACATTCTGAGATCACCTGATTTCTTATTCTCTCATTCTCCACACAGTTACATTCAAGTTTCAGAAAAAACTGTAAAATGTAAATTGAGAAATATTTTAGAAAAATGTGTTTTTATTAATTTGAATTGATTAAATAAGAAATTAAAAATGCATGCCAAGTTTTGCATTTCGAATAATAACGATAAATGTGTATGCTCCATGCAATAATTTAAAATATTTGTGATACTTATCGTTTTGCGCTTAAATACAACAAAGTGTGTAAAATACGTTGCCATTGTTTCTGTTTTGAATACCATTTTCGTGCCTGCCGGTGGAAAAATTAGGTAAATTTGCATTTATTTTTAAGAAAACATATAAATTAAAATATATTTCTTTCCAGAGCGACATACGGACAAGTAAGATGATAAATTTGTGTGATGAATATCGCGGAAAATCGTTTGCATCAAAATGTCTATTCTAATTTGAACTATGGTATCAACAGGGATGCTTTAGAACGTATTTTTTGAAGACAAATTTTTTATAAATCTTGAGATTGTTGATTTATTTAGAATTATTTTACATTAAAAAATATATTAACAACCCTATTCCGGTTTTGCAATAGAATGACAATCGATCATCCTTCATTGTCGTGATTTTGTCATTGTCGTTGCACGTTGGCATTCCTAACAAAAAATGACAAGCGAAAAGCTTTTGTCTACTTACAATGCATGGTGAAAAGTTCATTGTTGTAGAAACGGCTGGTCAACGCTTTTAGCCCTGTTCGCGTACGCACTATCCAGTACTAATTTTCTGGTTTTTTACTGGATGTCGTTTTCGTACGCAAAAACTTGCAAGAAACTAGCAAAAGAGGGGAAATTCAAAGAGCAAAAATGATAGCTGAACTTGCAAGTTTTACTGGATTTTTACTGGATAAATTTTTATTAGGAACTATGTGCTAGTAAGAAAAACAGCTGATGGCGTGATGCTTAATGTAATTCACATTAGTTGTATTTTCGTATTCTCCAGCAAAAAATATCCAGTAACTTGCCAGTAACCCAATTTCGGAGAGTAAGCCAATATTTACTCCCAATGAGTGAAATATGCAAGAAAGTACGAAAACGCAATACCAGCAAGAAGTTGCTAGTTTTATGAACAGCTGATTAATTTGTTAAATTTCGATGCAATTTTCTTAGAAAACTAGTATTTTGCATCTTATTATATATTTAAATAGGTTTATTTTGTCAAGTTCAAATCTAAAAGCACCACAAACAATTATTTTGTTAATATGAATTACATTAAGCATCATGCCATCAGCTGTTTTTCTTACTAGCAAATAGTTGCTAGTAAATATGTATCCAGTAAAAATCCAGTAAAACTTGCAAGTTCAGATGTCATTTTTGCTCTCTCAATTTCCCCTCTTTTGCTAGTTTCTTGCAAGTTTTTGCGTACGAAAACGACATCCAGTAAAAAATCAGTAAAATTAGTACTGGATTCACTGGATAGTGCGTACGCGAACAGGGCTATTAACAAAATAATTGTTTGTGGTGCTTTTAGAGTTCCAATTTACAAAATAAATCCATTTAAATATATAATAAGATGGAAAATACTAGTTTTCTAAGAAAATTGCATCGGAAAATAACAAATTAATCAGCTGTTCATAAAACTAGCAACATCTTGCTGGTTTTGCGTTTTTGTACTTTCTTGCATATTTTACTCATTGGTAGTAAATATTGGCTTACTCTCCGAAATTAGGTTACTGGCAAGTTACTGGATATTTTTTGCTGGAGACTACGAAAACACAACTATTATTTGCAAAAAATATGAGCGGTGAAACACCAGAAAAGTGAGGATTTGTGTGAAATAGATAAATTCGTTATTTTATACTCTTATAAACAGTGTTGCCAACTTCTGAGTTTCAAAAAGCACCAAAACTTGGGAAAAAAGGCGTTTTACCGTACTAAAAGCACTAATTTCTTTATACCAAAGGATATTTTTTTCATAACAGTTTGTATTTAGCATAAGTGAAAAAAAAAATAATATTTATAAGTATAATTCAATGCACAAAACTTTTTCTCATGCTGACGAAGTAATACCGAAGTAAGTACTGCAGATTAAAACTGGTATATTTTTAATAATAATAGATTGGCGCTTACACATATGTTAGTGTTTGGCCGAGCTTCTCCTCCGATTTGTGGCGTGCGCCTTGATATTGTCACACAAAGGGGGTATACTGGTATATTTAGAGGAAGAAAAATCGAATCGCAACAGACGAAAAAATGAATGTAGATTCTTTTAAATTCAGTGCTGCTACAGCTTTAAATATTTCAAATTATTTCATGTTCTAACTATCTATGAGAAATTTGAGTTCAGAAGAAGAGCACTAAAAAAGGCACCAGGCACTAAACAATTTTTTTGGCGTTTTAATTTTCAAAAAGCATTAAATCTACTGCTTCAAGCACCAAGTTGGCAACTATGCTTCTAAACATTTTAGATGTGCAAAATATGGGCGGACGACGCAGGAGCAGCTGCAATTTTATGTGCAGTTTTGTAGGGAACATCCGGAGCTGCAAAAAGGAAAAAATAATCCGTGCTCGCCAAAACTGATGCAATCGCACTAGACGCAGATGGCTGACAGCCTAAAGCTGATGCCACGTAAAACTTTTGCTTCGCTTTACGCGACAGATTCGCTTTGACAGATAAGATGAATTGTATGAAAATACACAAAGCCCGCCACATAGATCGTTGAAGCTGCAGCGCGAAGCCAAAAGATGGCCAACTCCCATCTTTTTGCGCGCTTTGACAATCAACCGGTTTAATATTTATTATGTTTCGTCCAAATTCGAGTTTTCATGTAGAAACATAAAACTTAATTACATTGCTGATATTTTAAAAGCAAAATATATAAAGTCCACAGCAATTTTGACGAGTAAAAAAGCAGTATGTACAAAATTGTTTTCTTTGCGTTCATTGTGACATACCTTTTGCGTCTGGCGCTTCGCTAGCTATAAATGTCACGCAAAGCTACAAAGTTTCATCTGGCATCAGCTTAAACGCCATGCGTGGTCCCGCTCCGTAGCAAAGTGAATAGATGTAAGTTTTGTATATTTACATACATGAATATGTATGTATTTATATCTTTCATTTATGCATGAATACATTTGCATACACACATTATTTCGCAGACATTAGCGGCGTGGAAAAATCAACTACGCTGCAGAGCACGAAAAGTGCATGTGGATGTAATTGGTCAGGTGGGGGACAACGGACGGCAGACATCTCTCATTTTTTCACAAATTTATTAAATCGTCGCACTTTTTATATCTATACAAACATATGTTTTTGCCTTGTCACCTGCCCAAAAGGTCATGACAATAAAAATGACAATTGGCATGATTCGAGCTTTTAAATTTTGCTGCGAATACCAAAAAGCTGCAATTGTCATTTTTATATCAATTGTCATCGCGGTGAGTTTTGTCAGTGTGGCGGAATAGGGCTGTTAAGATACCTACCCCAAAATGCACATCAAAAGCAACATACCTGCACATTGGCGATACCTGCCTTAAAAATTGTGCGACTAGTATCAATTATCAAAGAAAGTATTACGTTTACCTTCACTGGCCCTACAATTACCTCATTTTACAACCTTTTATTTATTTTGCTCATCTCACAGAACAACGAAAATGGCTATCAATTTATGTAGTTATATAGAAATTAGATAGCATTCGGTAAACATTTCGCTTGCAGTAATTTCTAAATGGTAAGTGATCCGCCAATATTTGGTTTCATAGGGATTCGGATACCTTCCTCATTGAAGTAGTAAAGAAAACTCGCCTTAAGTGCCTTTTTCGGTTACGTGCACAAGTTTTTCGTGCAAAGAAGGATGTGCAGCTAAGCAAAATATACTGTATTTAATACTAATATAATGTAGTGGTTAATGTTTAAAAATGAATTCGCAATATGTCCGCAGCTCAGGTTGATTTGAAGAAATCCGAATTACATACATCTACTTGAATATAGGATAGGCAGGGTTGCATACAAATGGTAGTTCCGTATATATTTAAAATATGTTAGTTCATTCAATATTTACATCTTGGCCAATAAATAATAAAAATATAGCCGAAAAAACAAAGTTTCAATTAAAACGAGTTTTTATAACCCCCCATAAAATTCCGACTAATTTTAAATATGAAAATAACAATATTTTTTCATGGAAGTATTTTTTCATATACCATACCTACAAAGAACCGCATTAGCAAAAAACCGATTGGATTCAGCATATATTTCTTTACAGCATTTATACCCCTGTCTTTATAGCGCATTCGATAAAGTCTTATTCAAAAGTAAACCAAAATCTGATATTTTTAATAAATTTTTTTAATAAATAATTTGCGCGGTTGACCGAAATGGAAACAAACAATAATTGTAATTTATTATTGTCACTTCACTTCAAATGAGTGATGCGTTTATACTTGTTTTCTAACTGATGTGATAAACAAAAAACCGATTTGAAAACAAATAGAAGTCAACACACTTTTGAATTTCAACGCGTTTTGAAATTTAGTTTATGCATCCGTTTTGAATCACAGCGAACTGGGTCAAAGCGCCTTATATGTCGGTATAAACAAGGTAATAGAGCCTTTTGATTCTTAACAACATACATTAGACATTTTATTTAACTGTTGAAATGGTAACAATTGATATGCGCAAAAAGTTACTATACATTAAATCATTAAATTTTTGTTTTATAAAAATAAATTTTTTTAATTTCACTTTAATTTAGACAGTGGAAATATTTTCATTTTAAAAATGTATCACATATTTTTGAAGATTTTCAAAGCTTTAAAAAAATACTGCAGAACACAACATGAGCCTTAGGAATAGGAATAGGAAAAGGTTGTCTCTTATAAATTCCATTATAGATCGCACTCCTGTGGAGAAGCATGGAATTAAAATTATAATAGTTGCGTTCCAGATGCTTCACGATTTGTCTGCGTTCAAACACGAAAACTCGAGTTTCTTATTATCGGCGATTTCTCTTTTGGTGTTGCCCTTTGCATTCACACACAGAAACCTTTTATACGCAATTGTTGTTGTCAGCTGTGAATCGCCAACTTGAATTACTCAGACGAACGAGAGCACAAAGCGTGTTTCCCGAGTACGGGCGACTCGGTACCCGTCCCCTTTCCTCGTCGCTCTCTCCCCTACAATCTTCGAGTTTCCGCAACAAAAGTTTTCGTGTCTGAACATCGACTTTGCAGGTTTTACAGGATCTGCAGGAAAAGCTGTTTACTCCATTAATAAACCTTATGGAAGGTGGTCACCTGGAACATCTTCCTGTAGAAACCTGCAAATCGTGAAGCATCTGGAAGGCAACTAATGTATACATTTATACACATTTATACATATATACATACATACATTGTAAGTTAAATAAAAGACTGTGAAAAGTAAGAAACTTACCTATAAAAGGTGCAAAACGCCCGCGGAAAACATAAAAATGCCAAAAATAACGCGCCAATTTCAAAAAAAAATTTTGTTGTCAGTGACACAAAGATAAGTTGGCTGCCTTTCATTTATGTCAAATTCGACACTTGAANTATTTCACAAAAAATTTTAGTTGTCAGTGACACAAAGACACACAAAGAGAAGTTGGCTGCGTTTCATTTATGTCAAATTCGACACTTGAAGTTTGCTGCAATGAAGGCAGTGGCAGTGGCAGTGAATTTAGAATTTGGGCTAAGCTGAGCAGTACTGCCAACTGTCACTGCTGTATTGTGTGTTGCTTCATTGAACAGCACAGTTTCTAAAAACCAGCTGATTTCCAAATACTACCACTGTCACTGCGCTATTGTATTTTGGGCTTAATGCATTAACCAAAAATACATAATCACGTAAGAACGCGACGTTGTGTTTGTAATTGGTTTGAAGAAAAAAGTTTACGCAAGCGGGTGCGAAAGCAGTTGAGCGTTTGTTTACATCACTAGCACCACTATTTTACACTTTTATTTAAGTAAAGAAGAGTTAATTAAACATGACAACACGTTTTAAAGCATTTTAATGCATCATTTTACCTAAATTGTGCGTTTGTAGTGGCTGACAACAATCTTGGCTAATTTTGGATTTCGTGGTTTTCTTTGCTGTGTTTACTTATCGCTCGTTTTCCAGTGAAACAAGATGGCGTAGAACATGCCCAAAAAATCGACTTTTTTCACTCTCTTGTTCTTACGCGATCTTGTGTCCTTCGTTCATGTGGTTAATGTGTGCTATCCAACTAAGTCTGTGTTCAAACACGGAAACTCTAGTTGTTTATTATGGGCGATGGTGTTGCCTTTTGCATTCACATACAAAAACTCTTTTGTACGCAATTGTTTTTGCCGTGAACCGCCAACTTGAATTACCCAGATGACCGAGTCGCTCTCTCCACAACAAGCTTCGAAATGCCGCAACAAAAGTTTTCGTGTCTGAACATCGACTAACGTTACTTATCGACTCTTCTCATCATTGTGTACAAATACAAGTGAGATATCTTAGTAATAGACGTTATCCTGGGCCACAGTTGCGATCATCTGTTTTTTAGGGTTGCTTATTTTGGTCAAAACTGTGCCTTTTTGACCTGAGTTGCATTAAATAGTTTTATAAAACTTAGTACTATTTGTTGTTCAAATGGTAACATATATACCCAAAAACTTCGAAAATATTAGATTATTGTTTTTTTTTAAATGCTATTTTTAAAATTTCCTTTTGATTTCGACTTTAGAAATATTCATATTACAAAAGTTTTTCACATATGTTTTAAGATTTTAAAGGTTTTAAAATGTACACAGAATGCAACAATGTGCTTGAATTTGTTTGCATCTTCGTCAGCTTATTCGTTTGCAGACTGGAAAAATTGCGAACGGCTATCAAAATACTGACTCAAAATATACATCTTTCACTGGACACACAAATTAGGTGTGCGCGGCAAAATTCAGCCCTAATGGCCAGTTTATTGCATCGTGCGGCGACAAGTTAAGAAGTTGCGATACATCTTCAGG
>NW_016167412.1:0-2282 GCF_001687245.7 Rhagoletis zephyria
AGTAATCGTGAGACGTGTTCCACGTTAACCCCAGCGTTTTCACTTCCCCCTTTTCAGCTAACAAATGATTTATCGGCGTTGTGGATGTTGGAATCTTATCCAAAAGCTGCTTGCAATTACTGGCCCACTTCCTCAGCTCAAATCCGCCTTCTAAGAGTAGATAGATGAGATACTTCACTTTGACGCAACACAAGCTCGTCCGCGGTGTGAGCTCCTGTTAGGAGGTCGTCCATATAGAAATCCCGTAGAATGATTTCAGCAGAGGACTGAAATTCTGCTATGTTATGCTTAGCAACTTGCTGCAACGCCTTCACAGCCAAGTGACTTGCAGCAGCTGTACCGTAAGTGAGACGAAGTATACGATAGTCTTTCAGTTCTTCGGTTGGCGCATCTCTCCACACGATTCTTTGGAAATCCACATGCTTCTCGTGAACATATACTTGGCGGTACATTTTCGCTATATCGGCGGTCATGGCATAACGATGCATACGGAAACGCAATAGAATGGGAAATAATTCTTGTTGTAATGGTGGGCCAACCATTAATGCATCATTTAACGAAAAACCTGAGGAGGATTTCATCGATGCGTTGAACACAATTCTTAATTTTGTTGTTTCGCTTGTCTCTTTTAATACCGCGTGATGAGGCATGTAATAACAGGATGAGGGTCTATCACGGACGCACTCCATGTGACCCAACCGCAACAGCTCATGCATGAACTCCACATAGTGCCGACGTAGGTTTTCGTTTGCAGCTAATCGCTTCTCAAACCTATAAAAACTGCGTAATGCGACAGAACGGGTCTGGCCTATAAGCACAGAAGGTTTTAGAGGTAGCTGCACAATGAAACGCCCGTCTGCTGCACGTTGGTGTATTGAGTCGAAGAGATCTTCACAGAACTTTTCTTCGTTCGTGAGATGTTGCCGATGCGGGACCTGGTCAAGCTCCCAAACTTTGCTTAAAATCTTAACAAGATCTACATCGCAATGTAGGCTCGGGACCTCCGCGTGTGTAGTAGTTGTTGGATTTCTGGTTCGTCCAAAGAGAACCCATCCGAGTGCTGTCCGCTGAGCCAGGGGTGTACCAGGAGGGCCTTTGCGTAGATCAGTAGTCAGAAAATGCTCCATTTCGTCCATACCGATGAGTATGTCGATGGGACCTGGTGTGGCGAAGTGCGGATCTACCAGTACAAGTCCTTTGATGTGTTGCCAATCTGCGACGCTCACGCAGGTGGTAGGCAGATCGCTAGTTATCTTTGGCAAAACAATGGCGTTGATGACGTAAGACGGCTGTAATTGCTATGACGCGATAGTAAGGAGTACCTCACCCCTTGGCCTACCGATTGGCGTAGAGCCTATGCCTGTGATCAGGATAGCTGATGATCTTCTTGGAAGACGTAGTTGTTGTACGCAACGCTCTGTGACAAATGAAGCGTGCGACCCATTGTCGAAAAGTATGCGCATAGCGTGCCAGCGGCCGGCGTAGTCACGTACATTGGCTACTGCGGTAGCCAGTAATATGGCGTTGTCTGCTTCNGTCGAAAAGTATGCGCATAGCGTGCCAGTGGCCGGCGTAGTCACGTACATTGGCTACTGCGGTAGCCAGTAATATGGCGTTGTCTGCTTCGGCGTAGTGTGATGTCATATTGCCACCCTGCGACCATGCTGTTGCTTGTTGAACCTCTCCGTTGGACGCCTGGTCTGTAGCAGGTGACAAGAATGCGGATGTGCCGCACGGTGGAAACTCTGTTAGCGGTAACGGTGCAGCTGGTGCACTATTACAATTGATGTCTGATCCATTAGACTCCCGCTTCCCTGCAGGAGTAGTGAGCTCAGCTGCACTTTGTGACGAAGCCAGCGCTGATGTCGGCAGCGCAGCAAGGGCGCTGTCGTGGCTTCGGTATAGCGCATTGACAGGATCAAGAGAACTAGTTGCAAGATGAGTATGCTTTTCGCTAGACACCCGGCTGGGTGCAGGTGCAGCGCATGATGCTGTATCAGCTGCCGCTGCTGATGTTTCGCAAGGGCTATTCGTGTTGTTGTAGCTTTCATGGAGTAGCGTGTGGTGCCGGCGACCACACCTCAAACAATTGGACGTGCTCTTGCAATTTGATGCTTTGTGATCCTGACGAAGACAGTTGAAACATGCTTCCCTTTGTTTGATGATTTGTGCTCGAGCAGCCGGGCTTAGCTCCTTGAAGCTGCTGCAGGCGTAGATTCTGTGCTGAGAAGAGCAGTACGTGCATGAATCGGCTCTTGAAGATTGCGTGTGGCGAGGCGAAT
>NW_016167412.1:12212-21569 GCF_001687245.7 Rhagoletis zephyria
GTGGCAAAGTCTTTCTGGCCACGGGTGGACCGGGGGCGGTCTAGGGAGCTCTTGAGACTAAGCAAGCTGCATCCCACTATTGGTGGGAGTGCTTACTGGTCACTGTGTGATTGGTAACCATGCGGTAAGGCTGAGTGTCGCGGATAACCCTTACTGCACCAGCTGCATGGAGGACGATGAGGTGGAATCTGCAACATCTGCTGCTCTGGTGCCCTGCCTTTGCGAGCCTAAGGTTTAAGCACCTTGGGTCGCACTTTTTTCACACTCCCAATGAGCTCTCGGGTGTGGACATCAGTCGACTGAAGAGCTTCGTTGTGAGCACGGAGCGTTTCTCCGGCAAAAAGCCATAGGTATCGTCTTTCGTCGTTAGAACTGCATGAAAATAATAAAAAATTTTGTAAAATTAGTGTCTAGCCGCCAAAAAGCAAGAAAACAAATGCAAAATCATACATTTTTCACAATTTTCTAACACTTCGCTACACCAATGAAAGCAAAATTCTGTTCGACAGAAAATTCGATACTCAACGAAAATTTCGACACGCTTGCATAGCTCGTAATACAAATTTCACTTTCGATCTTCTATAGCCTGCGAAGATCGAAAATCGAATGCAACTCATAATAAGGGCCTAACCTTTAGATTACCGGCCACTTTATCGCCTCGATATACGAGTTTTCGTTTCCTCATCAGCGCATTAACTTCTCGAATTGATAAATTGTTGCTCACCCGATGTAGCCTTTAAAAATTTGTAGCCAACTTTAAATTTTGGTTTGGTTTTGGTTCGTGTGTCAGATATATTAGATATTTCAACCAAGGTTTTGTTTTTTGCTAACAGTGGCTCTTGCTCTTTATTTGCTTATGTTGCATTGCCAACCTTTGAAATTTAATGACGAATTTAGTGAACTTTCACTTTAGCGTTGCCGTAATTTCGGAATAATAAATTTATTTTTACCGGTGAGGTAATAAAACGAAAACGAAACGAGGGCGGGAGTCTACATAACTCGAGACTGATTCCCTGTGAATGCCGTTCAAGGCCTATCGGTAGGTTGACGGGTCCAGAGGTTGTTTAATAAACCTCTGGACTTCGTCCGTCAGTTCGTAGAGATGCCTCCTGACGTNCCGTAATTTCGGAATAATAAATTTATTTTTACCGGTGAGGTAATAAAACGAAAACGAAACGAGGGCGGGAGTCTACATAACTCGAGACTGATTCCCTGTGAATGCCGTTCAAGGCCTATCGGTAGGTTGACGGGTCCAGAGGTTGTTTAATAAACCTCTGGACTTCGTCCGTCAGTTCGTAGAGATGCCTCCTGACGTGCCTTGGCGAGGGCTCTTCTGCAAGCAGCTGTTTACTGGGATGACCACGTCTGTGGCTCACCACAAGGAACTGCTTGCAGAGCATTGTATTATGATCCTTGACTGGGAGCATCTGGTCCTCGTCGTGTAGGTGGTGTTGGAGCGTCATCAGGAGGCATCCAGCCGCTGTTCGTAGTGCCGTGTTCTGGCAAGTCTGTAGCTTCATCCACTGCATCCTGCTAGTCCCAGGCGACCATACGGGCGGTGCATCGTTTAGAACCGGCCGGCCAATTGCCTTGTATGTTGCCAACAACGTTTCTTTATCTTTGCCCCAAGTGCTGCCGGCCAGCGACTTGAGGACATTGTTGCTGCTCTGTACTTTGTTGACAATTGCGGTTGTATGCTCCGAGAAGGAGAGCAGACTGTCGAAGGTAACTCCGAGGATTATCGGGTTATTCACCTTCGGTATTGTTACGCCCTCAACGTGAATAACCAGTTGCAGCCTGACCTCCTTCGTCCAGGTGGTGAATAGGGTTGCCGAGAGGATAGGGCAAGGCTCCTTGCAGTGATCATCCGTCCTTGGTCCTGGTAATTTATTTATTTCATACGTAATGTGACCAACTATTTCATAGCTCAAAGAAGTACAGATTAGGTTGAGTTACGTTAACGCCGCGAGCCGATTACGAAATTTCGAATGCGGCTAATTTTGATCCCTGAGAACTCAGTGTTTGTCCACAAGTGCGTGCCCAAATGTTTCCATCCAAGCCTCGCGAAGGTTGGACAGTCTAAAAGAAAGTGTGGAGATGATTCCACTTCAACTTCCTCTTGAATATTAGGCTTCTACGACAGCCACCGTTGATCGCCAACCTAGTTACCTGGTTCAGGTAACCTTGAGCTACAATAAAAAGGGTGTACAGAAATCGTCCCTTAACCAAAAGTTCCACATCATCTACATAGGCGATCGCCCGACAGCCCACTTTTCCACTTCCTCTAGATGGTCGTTTACAACCGCAATCCAGGGCAGGGGCGAGAGAACACCACCTTTTGGAGGGCTCCGATTGACTCCCCACTTCGCTGCGACAGTTCTGTCACGAAGGAAACTTATTAGGTTGGTTTCAACCCCCAGATTATGAATATACTTGACTATTGCCTCTGGAGTGACATTGTTGAAGGCCGCCTCGATATCGAAGAGGCCCCTACTGCACAATCTTCATGCGTGAAGACTTCCTCTGACCACTTTACCAATGTGTGCAGGGCGGTATTCACCGACCTTTTCTTGCAATAAGCATATTGAGCTCTTGAAAAACAGTGACTGATAGGCCTAAAATCCATAGGAGAAACATGATAACCTTTCGCGGCTTTCGGGATGAACGCAACACTGACTACCCTCCAAGCCTTGGGGATGTACCCGGTCCTCATGCATGGATCAAACCAATTGCACGACAACTTCAGAGCCCTTTGCAGCTGCGCAGATATGATGCCATCGGCCCCCGGCGACTTTAATGGTTTGAACGAATTTATCGTCCAGGCCATGTGACGAATGTCCAGAAGAACGGAGAAGAACAGGACCTGGGGGGAGATTCTGTAACCAGTTAGCGACAATTTTCGAATCGCTATTGCATTTTTTGACGTAAAAACATTTATATCATGCGTCAAAAAGTGCGATAGCGATCCGAAAATTGTTGCTAACTGGTTACAAAATCTCCCTCCCGAAGTACAAAATATCGCAAAGAAGTACATTTGACTGTACTTCGAAGTACGAAGTACACGAGCGAAAAAAGAAGTACTGTACTTCCGAAAGAAGTACGGTTGGTCACATTAGTCATACGGGACGCCAAATGTTCTGTATTTCTTCTAATGTCCGGTATTTGTCCCGTATTTGGTATTTTGGCACCTTTGCGTTAAAATGACATGTCTACTATGCGTTAAAAATGACATGTCTATGAACGAGTTTTTATTTTAAGTCTGGACGCTTGCGATTCAAATCAAGGAGCACATACATTTGTAGATGGTTTCTGAAGTTATAATTTTGCGGAGAAAAACTGGGTATTCGTGAGTATGAATCAGTGATGGAAAAGTAAGCACAATAGTGCCATTTTTGGCACTTTCATTCACAAGAGCACCTTTGGCACAATTCATTCAGTTTTGCCACAATCCTAATTTATAGAAATCTAGTATATAACGAACAATCATATATTACTCAAACAATCATATATTAAAATAAGGGTCATTTAATAAAACTAATAAAAATTATTCAATGTAAAGAATAGTCAAAACTGGTCAAAATGTCGCACTGGTATTATGTCGCACATAGGTATGTATGCATATGTGTAAACAGGTCCGAGTAGCTATATTTCAGTGTTTTTCCCCTTCATAATTGGAATATTGTGTTATTTTACTATGCCTTTCCTCTAATGTAGTACATTAAACATACTCTTTCTAAAAATACATATGGGTATTTCCATACATCACATACGTGACAGTCGTACGTTTCAATGAGGCACAAACAAGGAAAAACATGTGTTTTCTTTTACTTTTTTTGGACCATTGTATAGCACATGATTAGCTCTATATTTAACCGCAAAATGAAAACACTCGAACCGCATGGTCCTTAAATATAAGCAATTAAAGAGAGTCGGTACGTGACGAAAATGGAAGTTGATTTTTTCTTTTCTTACAAAATTGCTAACCTCTGCGAATTGTGGATGGCTCTTTTCGTGATTTGGAGTAATTCTAGTTGTTTTTAAAGTTTTTTGAATTAATGCAACTTGTTTAAATTTTCTTTTACAACCCCAAGTGTGAAGCGACACGCGACGTAGCGTGACGTGACATACATTTCCATCGTTATATTTTTGTTAATATTGCTTTTAAATGAATTTTCAACGCAAATAAAGCATGCATTTTATGTCGAATGCACTTTATATTTTGGCTTCAGCGCCAATTCAGGGTACATTTTTTGGAAATCTATGATTTATTATGTTTCAACTACATACGCCGAATACGAACCAAATCGGACCATAAATATGGTTTGTCGAAATATCTCGACCTTGGCGCCACTTAGCAAGACCATTTTACGCAAACATTTTTCTACCTACATAACCAGTAATAATTTTAAAAAGCAGACAATTTGGGTCATAAATACGTTAGATATATGACTTTTATTTTATTTTTTTGTCGCGGTAGACCTTCCGATGGAAACCCATATGTGGTTCTTAAAAAGCCTTAAAATAAAGCAATTTCAATTTTGTGGCACCTTCATATCCTTTTTGGCACTATTTTTGGAGTCCATTAGGCACATTTCGAAATTTTGGAATTCTATCCCTGGTACGAATCGAAAATAGACGTTAATGATTTTTGTTAAAATTTTCGAAAAGAAATTTCACTAGTATTTAGCATTTCACTTTGAATAATCAGTAGAGCAGCTGATTTTCCTTTTTTCGAGAATTTCGTCTTTAAATTGTTACTTTGCTCACATTTTACTTTAAAATTTCAAACTTTGTTTACGTATATGGATTCCAAAGCCCACAAAAAATACACACGGCTGGCTGTCCAATGTGCCGGGTGTGGAGGCAGTTTTCAAATTTTGTGAAATAAAAAGAAATGAAATTATTGCTGATTGTACGAAGGAATCTATCTTCAACATGAGAAACTCCAAGTAAGATGACTACCAGGAGAATGTTGTAAAAGTAAAGAAGTTCTCAAAGATGGAAGGGTACGTTTTACATTCAGCCCGTTCCGGATGATATTCACTACATTGCGCTTGGTCGAAATCCGAGTCTGACAATAATCCGTTGAATACCACTCGTGTTTCAAAAGTAGTCGCATATTTGCATCATGTTTCCCTGCCTAGGAATGTTTGAAAAAAAATTTTGCGGGGTAAAAATCCCGAGCACAAAGTACAAAGTTATGGAAAAATATTCTACGAATGTGTGATGTTACACTGAATATTTACATATGTGCTGCTTTCACAAAATATCGAAAAATTTACGCCAAATAAAATACTGTTTCAAGGCTAATAAATCTAGAATCATCGAAAACGATTTTTAAAATCCTCTAGCTTTTGTGGAAAAAATAAGCAAAATTAGTTTTAGTCCCGTATTCGGCTGCAATAATTATGGTCACCGTAGCTATGATGGAACATTTGAAAATTTTGAATTTGTCTCTACCATGATATGAAAAGAAGGTAGTTTCATTTCAAAATTTTTGACAAAAAATAAGTTTTTGAAGTTTCATAAATTGTACAAAATTATGACCTACCTTGCCACATTTTTAGCAATCAAACAATACGTCAGAGGATTTAATGTTGTGCGTGGGAAATGTTCGGTTATATGTAAAATGATTTTTCGGAGGGGAGCGGAGGGGGAAGGTGTGTGTCACCTAAAACTCATTAGAAAGAGCACAGTATAAACTAAGAAAATTCATCCTTCGTCTCCCTGCCCCTTCTACAAGCACTCGGGGCCCATTTCAAAATGGGGTAAAATTGGCATTTTCGCAAAGAAAAATTAAATATTATTCGTGTGAGAGGACAGATGACATTTCGCCGCAATTTTGCTGTCGGGCATTTTTTACTGGAGATTTTAAACGAAGGTACCTATTGATTAACTAACATCTGACAGAGCTGTTACGAACGGCTTTAATTGACGTAAAACCAGATTTTGAAAATTTGCCCAACGGGATATCAATATTACGTACATAGAATAATAATAAAATTAATGTTTTTCATTTCTAATAATAATTTTATTTATAAATAAATTTTTTGTTTTTTTTTGGCTCTTTGTAGCATTTAGAATTTACATGTGGCTCTTTTCGGCCTCGGCCTTGCCCACCCCTGTTATATACCATTTTAAAGGCCTATTATCCTCTTCTCAGGTCATATTCGATCTTTGAAATCGAACCAAGAATAGTTATTCAACAATAGTTATTCATAATCGCGAGGTCGCGACCTCTAAAGGACCTTTAAAAAAATATATAAAAATAGGCAATAATATTTCTCATAAACACGAATAAAATTAGGGGGTAGGGTCTTGAAATTTCCAAAAATGCATTTTCGATGGGCATCCTATTGTACATATGTATATTAACCAAACAATTGGTTAAGCAACCTAAAATTATGTTCACATTACAGAATAAATTATTTTGTTTCGATCAAATTACTTCACATAAATCAAGTGCGTTCAGGCTTGCTTTCATACTTTCTATAAATATTTCATTAGGACGTGTACGTACGAATATGTGGTTTGAACTTGATTAATAAAAAATAATTGCCTACCTTTAGGCATTTTTAAAATTTCCTCAACGATGAGGGCTAAAATAAATTACAAGTATTTTTTTTTGATTCATGATGAATTATTTCATTTCTGCTTAATTAATTGACAGATTTTACAAGGCGATTACTTGATTTCCGCATGATTTGCTTATAAATTAGAAATTAACCGTAAATTACGATAATGTGAACATGCTTTAAGATCATTTCAAATTTAAAATAGCCGAAAAAATAAAACAAGCTTCAGTTATCATAACAACAGCAGCTATTTATAAAAATCATCAAAATTTCTGTCAGTTTCAAAAGAATTTAGTAGCGCATTTCAAAGTCATTGACACCTTGTATTGATTACAGTAAACAATTTTAAGTTGGTATAGATATTACAAATACCGAAAGGAAAAAACTAAGGGGTGTCCTGTTTTCTACGACAACATTTATCCCCCCATATAAAACTTGAACCACTCTAATGCATTTACATTAGACCGTCCAACCTTGCAATCACAAAAAAGTACACCCCTGAGTTTAAAGTATTTTCGCAAGGTAATTAAAAAAAAAATAAATTATTGGATGAACCGCCCTTCCGAATTTTTCGTCATATCTTCGGCATTTACAGGCAATTTGTTTTGTTCGAAAGTTCATTGACCTCAAGAGCCCATTTTAGTATTTACTACCGCCCAGATTCGGTTCCTAACACCCTAATGTCAGTAAATTAACAGCCCTTTCCCACGCCTATGACAAAACTCAGTGGCTGACTATTGTCTTTACTACTGCGCCTAATACTATGTCGCAAATTTATTTTAAGCTCTAGTATGGTGACAATTGCCATTGTTATTATTATGACCTACTGAGCACGCGAAACGATGTTTATATTGTGTTTTAGGCGCAGCAATTGTGACAATAGTCATACGATAAATTTTGTCAGTGTTGTGGGAATAGGGCGGTAAAGCTCGCCAGAAATGATTAGACCTTCGTTAAAGAAGTTTTTCGACTAGAGCTCTTGTTAGGGCCATTTTCTGAAGTAACCTTTAACTTTAAAGCACACTTTATATTTAAACGTTGGATTAAAAATAAAGCTATGTCTAATGTTAAGCATTTCTTTCTTTTTCGATTATTGTTGTTTCCGACAGGGTGGGTGTATGATGTATTTTGGAACGAATTTCCGTCATCCCTTGCCAAATTTGGTTCGGAAATAAAATGCTTTACTTTAAACACAGTCATAAATTTGAATGCAACCTTTTAATACAAAGTGAGCTTTAAAGTTACAGGTTACTTGAGAAAACGGCCCTTAGTCGACTAATGGGTTAGTCGAAAAGCAAAAGTTGTTTCAAAATATAGTCGGCTTTACTTAATTGACTAAAAGCTTAAACAGACGGCAGCGTTGATCCCGATTAACTCGGTCTTAATCCGGATCAACTGCAGTTAATTCCCGAGTTGATCCGGATCAACGCTGCCGTCTGTTTATGCTTTAAGAGGCATTCCACACTGTTTCTATTGGTCAAAAACTACTTTTGCCGATTTTCGGATATGTTGCAGAGGAGGTTCTAAAGTGTTCGTAAACGCCAAAAAAACAATAACAATTTTTTTTTCAAAAGTTATAAACAACCAAAAAATTAGGTGTCTCGCCGTAAGCCATTGTTTATCACATCATAACTCGATAAATATTGGTTGTATCAAAAAAGTCAATTAGTACTTTTTTGTTGACAAAGAGTCAGGGATTTATAAAAACAATTTTATTTTTTTAAATTCCAATTTTCCATACGTTTGCTAATGAACAATTTAGAAAGTTGCTAAAAAAACATGTTTGCAGGTTTTTAAAAATCTGCAAAAAATATATGTGATAAGAGTGTATATCAAAGATTTAACTGACAAATTTTTAAAGGGTGGGGCTGAGATATTAATTGTTCCGTAAAGCGGTGTCTAAGAAAAAAATTTAAAAACAAAAATTTTAAAGTAAAATTGGATCAAAATACGTGAAGTGGGCCACTTAAAAACCTTTTCTTTCGGATAACCAAGATAGTTACGTACTTTGGTAGAGGTCGAGGTAATATTTGTTTCCCTATACTTTATTTTGCAATCTTTTATATTAACATAATCATTTCTTTGATTGGTCACATCTCCTGAAAGGGCAGAAATAACTTAATCATTTTGGTTTAAATAAAGCATAATCCGTTTTGTCATCTGAGGGGACTTTTTTCAAAAAGTTCTTTAAGAAACTATTTTTATTCATAAAAAACACCATTTTTGGAGGTATTTTCAAATCGGTCCAGCTCGCTTTTTTATATTTATGTTACAATATATCGAATTTCAAATTCATCGTCCAGGGAGTGAATTTTACATTTGAGGCTATGAGTATTAGGAACAGGTATAATACAATGAAATCGACGAGCTCCAACAATGGATGAGGAATTTTCAAATCGAACTTTCAAAGCTTGCTCTCTTGACTCTTTGGCAAATTCATATAACTGACGCGGTGTAGTGATTTGATTACACTGGACCACAAATTTCAACTTTTTCTCTTTACCAGAAACGCCGTTATGAAATTCTTATGTAAAATCACCCCCTGATTCCGAAAATCAAGGTTATTTTTAATTCTGTGGTACCGTTTTTGAGATATGTATTTGCAATTTACCGTTTTTGCAAAAAAAAAAAAAAAATTGGGTCCACTTTATCATATATATCTCAAGAACGAATTAAGCAATTCCAAAACGGTTTGAAGCTTTTAAAAATATAATTATAATAATTAATAAAATGTTCTATAAACTGTGCATGCAACACTTTTTGCTAGGCCCTGTAGATTCAA